>NC_060126.1:332463062-332763062 GCF_021461395.2 Schistocerca americana
ATTTGATAGTTGTAGCACCGCGTTTTAGTACCTGAATAGGGTAAAATCGCGTAGTCTCCTTCCGCAGCCGAGCAGTGTGTCAGCAGTGCGCAAGTAGCAGCATTACTGCATTTACTAGGCAATCTTGTATTTTAATAACCGTTTAAATTTTGTGTCGATTTGTTTGCGCTCTCTGTAGATTAGTTCAGACGTTCTTTGCACAACAGTTTTTAGCATGGATAGGGACTGCAACTGCTGTGTTCGGATGCAGGCTGAGCTGGCATCCCTTCGCTCCCAGCTTCAGGCAGTGTTGGCTTCGGTCACACAGCTTGAGGCTGTTGCCAATGGGCATCACTGTGGGGGTCCGGATGGGGTTTTGTCGGGGACGGCCAGCTCGTCCCACGCATCCCCAGATCGAACTACGACTGTGGTTGCCCGGGATACTGCCCGCGTTGAGGCTGATCCCTCACCTGTGGTAGAGTGGGAGGTCGTCTCAAGGTGTGGCAGGGGGCGAAAGACATTCCAGAGGGCTGAACGGAAGGCCTCTCCAGTTTGTCTGACGAACCAGTTTCAGGCTCTGTCTCAGGCTGATACTGATCTTCGGCCTGATATGGCTACTTGTCCTGTTCCAGAGGTTGCCCCTCAGTCTGCAAGATCCGGGCGGTCGCAGAAGGTGGGCTTACTGGTAGTTGGGAGCTCCAACGTCAGGCGCGTAATGGGGCCCCTTAGGGATATGGCAGCAAGAGAGGGGAAGAAAACCAATGTGCACTCCGTGTGTATACCGGGGGGAGTCATTCCAGATGTGGAAAGGGTCCTTCCGGATGCCATGAAGGGTACAGGGTGCACCCATTTGCAGGTGGTCGCTCATGTCGGCACCAATGATGTGTGTCGCTATGGATCGGAGGAAATCCTCTCTGGCTTCCGGCGGCTATCTGATTTGGTGAAGACTGCCAGTCTCGCTAGCGGGATGAAAGCAGAGCTCACCATCTGCAGCATCGTCGACAGGACTGACTGCGGACCTTTGGTACAGAGCCGAGTGGAGGGTCTGAATCAGAGGCTGAGGCGGTTCTGCGACCGTGTGGGCTGCAGATTCCTCGACTTGCGCCATAGGGTGGTGGGGTTTCGGGTTCCGCTGGATAGGTCAGGAGTCCACTACACGCAACAAGCGGCTACACGGGTAGCAGGGGTTGTGTGGCGTGGGCTGGGCGGTTTTTTAGGTTAGATGGTCTTGTGCAAGTACAGAAAGGGCAACAGCCTCAACGGGTGCGGGGCAAAGTCAGGACATGCGGGGACCAAGCAGCAGTCGGTATTGTAATTGTAAAATGTCGAAGCTGCGTTGGTAAAGTACCGGAACTTCAAGCGCTGATAGAAAGCACCGAAGCTGAAATCGTTATAGATACAGAAAGCTGGCTGAAGCCAGAGATAAGTTCTGCCGAAATTTTTACAAACGTACAGACGGTGTTTAGAAAGGATAGATTGCATGCAACCGGTGGTGGAGTGTTCGTCGTTGTTAGTAGTAGTTTATCCTGTAGTGAAGTAGAAGTAGATAGTTCCTGTGAATTATTATGGGTGGAGGTTACGTTCAACAACCGAGCTAGGTTAATAATTGGCTCCTTTTACCGACCTCCCGACTCAGCAGAATTAGTGGCAGAACAACTGAGAGAAAATTTGGAATACATTTCACATAAAATTTCTCAGCATGTTATAGTCTTAGGTGGAGATTTGAATTTACCAGATATAGACTGGGACACTCAGATGTTTAGGACGGGTGGTAGGGACAGAGCATCGAGTGACATTATACTGAGTGCACTATCCGAAAATTACCTCGAGCAATTAAACAGAGAACCGACTCGTGGAGACAACATCTTGGACCTACTGATAACAAACAGACCCGAACTTTTCGACTCTCTATGTGCAGAACAGGGAATCAGTGATCATAAGGCCGTTGCAGCATCCCTGAATATGGAAGTTAATAGGAATATAAAAAGAGGGAGGAAGGTTTACCTGTTTAGCAAGAGTAATAGAAGGCAGAGTTCAGACTAGCTAACAGATCCAAACGAAAATTTCTGTTGCGACACTGACAATGTTGAGTGTTTATGGAAAAAGTTCAAGGCAATCGTAAAATGCGTTTTAGACAGGTACGTGCCGAGTAAAACTGTGAGGGACGGGAAAAACCCACCGTGGTTCAACAACAAAGTTATGAAACTACTGCGAAAGCAAAGAGAGCTTCACTCCAAGTTTAAACGCAGCCAAAACCTCTCAGACAAACAGAAGGACAAACGTGAGGAGGGCTTTGCGTGAAGCGTTCAGTGAATTCGAAAGTAAAATTCTATGTACCGACTTGACAGAAAATCCAAGGAAGTTCTGGTCTTACGTTAAATCAGTAAGTGGCTCGAAACAGCATATCCAGACACACCGGGATGATGAAGGCATTGAAACAGAGGATGACATGCGTAAAGCTGAAATACTAAACACCTTTTTCCAAAGCTGTTTCACAGAGGAAGACCGCACTGCAGTTCCTTCTCTAAATCCTCGCGCAAATGAAAAAATGGCTGACATCGAAATGAGTGTCCAAGGAATAGAAAAGCAACTGGAATCACTCAACAGAGGAAAGTCCACTGGACCTGACGGGATACCAATTCGATTCTACACAGAGTACGCGAAAGAACTTGCCCCCCTTCTAACAGCCGTGTACCGCAAGTCTCTAGAGGAACGGAAGGTTCCAAATGATTGGAAAAGAGCACAGGTAGTCCCAGTCTTCAAGAAGGGTCGTCGAGCAGATGCGCAAAACTATAGACCTATATCTCTGACGTATTGTATGATTATATGATAGCGGAACAAACACTGGTAGCAGTTACTTCTGTAAAATATCTGGGAGTATGCGTGCGGAACGATTTGAAGTGGAATGATCATATAAAATTAATTGTTGGTAAGGCGGGTACCAGGTTGAGATTCATTGGGAGAGTCCTTAGAAAATGTAGTCCATCAACAAAGGAGGGGGCATACAAAACACTCGTTCGACCTGTACTTGAGTATTGCTCATCAGTGTGGGATCCGTACCAGATCGGGTTGACAGAGGAGATAGAGAAGATCCAAAGAAGAGCGGCGCGTTTCGTCACAGGGTTATTTGGTAACCGTGATAGCGTTACGGAGATGCTTAACAAACTCAAGTGGCAGACGCTGCAAGAGAGGCGCTCTGCATCGCGGTGTAGCTTGCTCGCCAGGTTTCGAGAGGGTGCGTTTCTGGATGAGGTATCGAATATATTGCTTCCCCCTACTTATACCTCCCGAGGAGATCACGAATGTAAAATTAGAGAGATTAGAGCGCGCACGGAGGCTTTCAGACAATCGTTCTTCCCGCGAACCATACGCGACTGGAACAGGAAAGGGAGGTAATGACATTGGCACGTAAAGTGCCCTCCGCCACACACCGTTGGGTGGCTTGCGGAGTATAAATGTAGATGTAGATGTAATAAGTCTGAGGGTGGCTATGTAGGTGTTATTAAATGCTGCAAATAAAATATTTTTGATTTTCACTGTGGTTTCTGTTACGCCGGGTCCAAGGTAGCTCCTGAGGACTGGAAACCCATATTACACCACAGAGGACGAGGTTGTCTATGTCCAAGGCATACCAAAAGCACCATGGTGAACACTGGCTATTTACATACTAGATAATGGAAACAGACATTCCTAGCACTACTTCCTGCAGGGGGAGCTCGAGTCACGGCCTGCAGGATGTATCACTGCGCCAAAACCTAACTGGCTGGAGATAGCTACTTAGAGCCTAGAACCAGCTCCGAAGTTCAGTTCACTCCAGCTGCCGATCTCGTGTTCTTCGACCGCTAAAGATTACGTCGTCGTCTCTGAATTGGACTCTTACTATTGCGTATGTGTGTTACCACGAACCTTTGAGGAAAATTAGAAATGAACTTTTGTTTGCCTCAGTTAGGATACTTTTACTGGCATCGGTATTTTACGTTTCGTTTGTCGTTCAGTCATCAACCATTTGAACTTACATCAATAAAAGTTGTGTTGTTGTTAAAATTTGCGAATTGTCACTCACAACACAAGTGGCGACGAGTTTGGGTCTTGCGTGTGTCTTCCTCATGGCGGAACTTGTACTTCAGCAGCTGGTCCAAATTGTGCACGACCCACTAAAAGGTTTTCAGCAGTTTTGCAAAAAATCTCAGGATAAACAGGAGCATTTATTTACGGAACTCTCGCAAAACCGCCCGCTTCTGCCGCCCCCGCCGTTTCCCGCTTTCAACGACGATGTTGAAGACTGGGAAACATACGAGAAGCGGCCCCAGCAGCATTTTCAGATCCACCAGGTTGTCGAAGAGGCTGCTCGTCTTTCCTACCTTTTGTCCTGGAACCAGTGCATAGAGTATGTTCTCTTAACGAAACTCAAACCTCCGGTTTCTTTTACTTTTTACTAGATTTGTGAGGTTGTCGCGGCTTACTACCGACGACAGTTCCACGTGTCGGCTGCCCGTGTCGAATTTAACCAGTGTCGCAGGAAGGTTGGGCAATCCTATCGCCAGTGGGCAGTGGAACTGTAAGGTCACAGCCGCAAATGTCACTTCAACACACGAGTCCCTACGCGGACAAGCAAGCGAGCGCCCTCTTGGGTCAGTTCACAGCTACCGTCATGTATAAATCGGTTCGCCAGGAAGTTACCTTCCTTGTGGTCAACAATGCGGCCACGGCGTATCTGTTGGGGGCGGATACCTACTGGGCCTTTGACTTCGCCATTGACGACAATGTTCATTTGGTGTCTTCCCATGTTCCGTTCTCGGCAGTCGATACCTTGTGCACGGAATTCCAGGACTCAAGATTTTCGTTCCAGCTGGAACCGTCTGCTGGCCCAAAGTACGTCTGGGCCCAGCAGGTTCCCCACACCAGCAGCCACTTCAACAAGAAATGGATCATCTCAACGGAGGGAGTCACCACTCTGGTCCATTACAGTTCGTGGGCGACACCCTTGCTCGTCCTCAAGAGACCAAATGGGTGTCTTCGAGTTTGTTGCGACTTTATGGCTACGCTTAACCCTCAGCTACCGGTTGAGGACTATCCCCTCCCATGTCATGAGGACCTGTTCTCCAAGGTTGCAGGGGACAATTCTTTTTGAAGCTCGATCTTGCCGAGGCATACCTCCAAATACCTTTAGATGAGTCCTCTACTCACTTTGCCGTCATCTACGAACAGTTTGTGTTGTTCCAGTTGAATTGCCTCATGTATGGCATCGCTACTGCACTGGCCATCTTTCAGCGTTACTTGGAACAGTTCTTGCACGATGTGCCAGTTTGTATAAACGTCCTCGATGACATCGTGATCACTGGCTGTACCATGGATGAACATCTCAGTCACCTGCAACAATTGTTCCTGCGCCTGCGGACTATATGCCTAAAATGCAACCTTGCTAAATGCTCTTTTTTTCCAACCTGCTATCTCCTACCTGGGTCACACCATTTCCCGCGATGGCATATCACATAACGGCCCTTCCTTGTCTGTGCGATGTACACCAATTGCAGACTTTCCTGGGTAAAACTGCTTACTATCGAAGATTCATTCCCTCTGCTGCCCACATTGCGGCGCCCCTCGATCACCTATGCTGAAAGAACATGCCTTTTCATTGGTCCCCAGCTTGTGAATTGGCTTTCTAAACCTTAAAGTGGAGGTTGCACTCTGCAGCGTGTCTCGTGCCATATAACCCCTCTCTTCCTGTCTTGTTGGCTATGGACGCCTCAGACTATGGTGTTGGGCTTCTCTTTTGTACCACCTACCAGATGGATCAGAACGCCTGGTGGTATACATATCTAAATCCCGTACAGAGGCCCAATGCAAATATTCCCAAATCGAGAAGGAGGCCCTACCCATCGTCTATGCCTGTACCAAATTCCTCCCATACCTTTACAGTATGTCTTTTCGCTTAATCACTGACCATAAGCCCCTTTTGGTCTTATTCTCCCTGTCAGCCCAGTTACCCACGAAGATTTCCCATTGCCTGCAGAGATGGGCCCCATTCCTTTCACATTTTAGGTACACCATCCATTTCCAGCCCATCTCCCAGCATGCCTACACCGATGCCTTCTCTTGGTTCCCCTCTGGCCAGGATTCCGCATTCGATTCTTTGGACCTCCAAATTTTTCAGGTTGATGATGGCATATAGGTTGCGTTGTCTGCATTCCCAGTCACAGCTGGGAGGGTGGCTGCCGCGACGACCGCAGATCTGCTCCTCCAACTGGAGCGCCGCTATGTTCTCCTCAGCTGTGTGACACTTCCTCCACCTCGCGCCAAGGCTGACATCCGATTTTTCTTTTCCATCCGCCACCAACTGTCAACGGGGTGCTCCTCTGTGCAGAAAATGACGCCAATCCATGAGTCATTGTACAACCTTCCCTGCGATCCCAGATCCTCCTCATCTTACATCAAGGTCACTGGGGAATTGCCTGGAAAAAAACCCTCACACGTCCCCATGTCTTCTGGGCTGGCATGACAGTGGATGTGGAGCACATGGTCTGGGGCTGTCAGAAGTATACCCAGGCCCTTCCCACACCGAGCCATTCTTTCCAATCATGGCTGGCCACTTCCCTCCCATGGGAACACATCCATGTGGATTTTGCGAGGCCCTCCCTTGGGGTTTACAGGTTACTCATCATGGTTGCCTATTGCCACTTCCCTTTCATTATCCGATGCTCCTCTATCACCACAGAGAATACCATCATGGCCCTGTCAAAAATATTTTCCATTGAAGGCCTTCCCATCACCTTGGTATCACACAATGGCCTTCAATTTCGCAGTCAAGAGTTCACCAAATTCTGCCACGATAATAGTATCCACCACATCTTTACCCCTCCTTTCCATCCCCACTCCAATAGATATGCGGAGTGCCTTGTTCACGCTTTTAAACCTCAGATGAAGAAGTACAAGGAGGACCGTTCTCTGGAAGAAGCTCTTATGTTAATTCTCAGTACCTACAGGGCCAGCCAAACTGCTCCATGGTCGCCAGCCTCAGACCTTACTCCATCTCCTCCTGCTGCAGGTTGGACCTTGCGCCCTGCCAGGGGCTTCCCTATATTCATCTTGCTCTAAGGTGTGGGCTCACAGTTTTGGACACCGGCCCAGCTGGCTTCTGGGGTTCGTTATCCGGCCCCATGGTCGACAACTGTTCAACGTACGCCTGGACAACAGGGTGGTTTAGCATCAGCACAACCAACTGTGTCCTCGTTTCCTCGAGCAGCTGCAAGCCCAAACTCTAACTCCTCTCTCTCTCCCATCACCAGTCTCTTCCTTCGGGCCTATGTTGATGCCCTCTCCCCAGTTGGTGGATGATCTTCCTGGAGATAGCTAGCACATGCCGGATGCTCTGAACCTGGGACAGCTCTGGGACCTTCCCCTGAACCCACTTCCTGGCCCTTCTATGGCACCATCTCGTCTGGACGACGTGGACATCCCCATGCTGCTTTCCCAGCCTGATGTCGCCTTCACTGAAGATTACGTCTTCGTCTCTGAATTTAACTTTTACTAGTGTGCGTATGTGTGTTACCACGAACTTTTGTGGATAATTAGAAATGAACTTTTGTTGCCTCAATTAGGAGACTTCAACTGACATCGTTATTTTACCTTTAGTTTGTTGTTCAGTCATAAACATTCTGAATTTGATCAATAAAAGTTGTGTTTGTGAAAAACTGCGAATTGTCAGTCACAACAGTTTCCGTTTCGCGACTGATCGGAGCTAAAAGAAAAAAAAAAATAGTCTTCTTATGGTATACCCAAACCGATCTTGATGACTCGGAAAATTTAAATCATGGTTCAGAAATATATGAGTAAATAAATAACATAAATTGATTATAAATTTTTGTACTTACAATACTCACAATGAAAAGGAATGAACCCAGCAGCCTGGCGCTTTTTCCAAATCGCATTTCCAAGTACTGTAAAATAAAAGGAAAATATTGTTGTGGTCTAGAAAAGTTGCTGAAAGTAAGTAGATATTATAACACATATCTACGAGAAAACCGTTAAGATGTATATATGTACATAAGAGAGTCAATAGCTATCGATTATCGCTGGAACAGGTCATACGTAAGAAAAAAGTAAAATAGAACAAGTTAAAAAAAAAACGAAAACATTGAAAATCAAGAGAGACCTTGTGCAGAGAAAAATAAATAAGTTAATGGGGTTCTAC
Source organism: Schistocerca americana (assembly GCF_021461395.2). Classification (NCBI taxonomy): domain Eukaryota; kingdom Metazoa; phylum Arthropoda; class Insecta; order Orthoptera; family Acrididae; genus Schistocerca; species Schistocerca americana. The sequence continues at coordinate 332,471,233 of NC_060126.1, forward strand.
ATCCAGTGATACAAAAATGAATCTCTGCACCATGTAGAAACGTATTTATATATTTACCATACATATGCAGGGGAACAGCACGAAGCCTCAATTTCTCTTAAGATTCGCAATACTTGTAAGAAGTGTTTAATTTCTTCGGTATTATTACATTCAGGATGCCTGGTAGCGGTAAAATGCAGGACATATAAAAATATACAATGATAGATTTATAATATGATAAGAATAAATTAATTGTATGTTATTATAATGGATTGCTTTGTCAATTCTATGTATACCAGTTTCGTATATAAGGAGGAAACAGAAGCTGTGCTTTGTTACAGTAACATAGTTTAGTGTATGTTTTATTCTTCCTCATTCTGGAAGGTCCGAATTTCTTCTAGTTTCCACACTTCTCGTACATTCTGTATAAATTTACTTTAACTGGTAGTCGTTAACCATTACTTTGAGTTTCCTATATTATTAGAAACACAATAGATGGCTATTCTTGTCTTCAGTCTCTTGCAATGTATACAGGTGTTTCACACACAATCTGTAGACTCCGATATTGTGGCATTCGTTCTGTACTGTTCTGATATTATCAAGTCTTTATATTCTAGTTTAATAGCTTCGCAAACTTTCATTGACATTATATCTGAGCCTTGTGCGGCTCGTGTTCATGCCGTTTACTGCCTGACATCTCGTCTTTGCGGTACTACCGTCCCGTTTCTTATTCGATTTAATGGCACCAATAAGTTGCTGCCTTGCCTGCCTGTGAGTGGCAGCAGCTACGCTTATCGATAAGAGCATTGTTGTACTATTTTTGGAGCGACCGTTAGTATTTCCGGGTCGTCGTGTGTCGGAAGTTCAGTCGGGACAGAGCAACTGGGAGACCGGACAGCCATGACTTGCCCGACCGTTGCCGGCACACGTGACTTGAGTGGGGACGACCTTGGTTAGTCGTTCGGTCGGTCGCCTCATCGGACGACGTGTATTTGGTGGCCGACTGCTTCTGGGCTCTCTGTGTGTGTCGATTTATGATTCGTCATTGTAGTTCCACAGTAACCATTTTAGTATTGTTCGAGTTGTTTATGGAAGTGTTTTTACGCAGTCGTGTGTAGCTTTTGAGGTTTTATCTATGCAGTTATTTTAATGCTGTCTGCGAGCTGGATTGAGTCAGTCAGTTGGGACGGAGCGGGGAAGTCTACGTAGGCCGGGACAGCTGGTGGCATTCATTATTAAATTGACTGTTACTTGCCAGTGAAGTGGACCAGCGGTATTTTCTGCCCTGTCGCCGTTAACGCCCCAGTTACCTGCCATGGTCGATGGCGTAGTTTTCCGGCAGTGTACCTTTCCTCGTCGTGTTGAAGCTGTCCGGCACAGCATGTAATTCGACAGCCTTTTAAGTTGTTTGGTTCATATTTTGCTTAGAGTGGTTATTGTTCCCTTGGCTGTTTTTAAACGCCAATTTCTGAAGACGTAGTCCTGTTCGTGTCATCGTCCTCGGCCGATATTTATTTTCCATTATTGTGCCGTTGGTTGGACGGAAGGGAACTGGTTAATTTGTTGGTCGGTCTTTGGGCCATGCCTAGTTTGGGTTGCCATCCGATTATTTAACTTCAACTTTTGGCTGCCTGTCTCACCTCAACTGACGTAGTTGTCCTTCAGTGTGTAGTGTAGGCCTTCAGCCGCTAATTGTTTTCAGTTACATGTTTTTTTTAAAATTTACTTTCTATTTTTACGTACTTTTGATTTCTACGCCAGGCCTTCAGCAGTTCTTGTTTTTGGTGTGGTTTTGGGCCTTCAGCCCAGAAAGTATCTCAACTTTTCTTCAACTAGGCCTTCAGCCATATTGTCTAATTGTAATATTTTAAAGCAATGGGTAAATAAGTGGTTCTTAGAAAAATAAAGTTGTATGTTTGATCATGCAACTCACAGTAACTGTTTCCGATCCTATCCACAATCATAACCTTATCCTGTGAGCTCTCTGAGTACCTACCAACCAGATTTCAATATCATTATTTTACTACATAATTTACACCAACCTGTGCCTTCATAATGGCAAGAAAATAATAATAATAATTCTGGATAAGTGTGTATGTTGTATTATCGATCAGAGTCCATTTTATGTTTAACAGAATGTTGCTGCTATTTTCTCTGTAATTTAGCCAATCTCAAATTTTCACATGCAGTGATACCTCACGGTAGTGTTGCGCCGCGGTCTCGTCTAGCAAAGCAGCAGGTTCCTGTGACCGTCTCAGAAAAAATATATCATAGCAATGGTGATGCAAGAAACCTCAGTAGGTGTTTTTGCGCAGGAAGGTGTATTCAGTAAGCTGTCACAGCAAAAATCGCCGCCCATTACAATTCCGCCTAGGCCGTGATGTTGCTGATGTGACCCGAAAGTTGGGGAAAAGATGTTGCTCAGTGGTCACGACTTGTGTGTCAATCATGTTAGAGGGCAAAACGTCGAACACTTCAGATAAAATAACAGACTAGGTTTGCTTAGATATCACTAATCGTAGACAAGTTGTGTGCAGCCATCACCAGGAGAAAGCTACGAGGGGAGGTCAACGCTGATGTACGATTCGAATGTGCCAATAAGCTCCTGCTGACGGCCTCTGCCTCCACTAGCCGCTCGCCTTTGTACACTGTTAATGGGACCGCGTCTGCTCCTGATCACCGATTTATTCAAAATTGACGGTGTATAACAGACCTTGGCCATACAGCCTTTTCAGTAAGCTGTTACCGCAGAATTGGGAGCACTAGATGGCCAAGCCTCTGATAAATAGCATTTCTGGTTCCGTTCTGGGGAGGCACTAACCTTTTATGTTAGCAGAATGTCCACGGAGCAATGGAAGGAGTACAGAGGGTCTGGAGATCCAGCCCCTTTGCAGAACCTTTTTCTCTTTCCTATTTCTACAAATAAACCAAGATAATTCTCAGTATGTGGTGTCCTTTCTTTCTTTCTTTCTTTCTCCGTCCGAACAGGATTCAGGAGGCCCAGCAGTTTCGATCGACTGATAAGCATCACTGGATGCAGATCTTGAGGGCATGTGGTCAGCACACCGCTCTCCCGGTCGTTGTCAGTTTTCGTGAGCGGAGCCCCTTGTTTACAATCAAGAAGCTCTTCAATTGGCCTTAAAAGGGTTCAGTTCATACCTCTGGTCAACAACGCCCCGGTCACCCATCTAAATACTAGCCAAGCCAGACAGCGCTTAACGTCGGTGATAGGACGAGAACCAGCGTTACCACTGGGTCAAGGCCGTTGGCCAGCGAGCCAGTTAGCATATTAAATGTGTTATCCTGCACATTGGATTTAATCATATCAAATACAATATATATTGAACAATATGTCAGTTTATTTGCTGGTAAGTGAAGAAAAAACTGAAAACAAGGAAAAAACAGTTTCACGTACGGACCCGAAACAACGACTCTAGGATTACCGTTCTGTAACCTTTCCCATCCGCCACCCTGGAATATGCACTAGCAAAAATGGCTCTGAGCACTATGGGACTTAACAGCTAAGGTCATCAGTCCCCTAGAACTTCGAACTACTTAAACCTAACTAACCTAAGGACAAGACACACATCCATGCCCGAGGCAGGATTCGAACCTGCGACCGTAGTGGTCCCGCGGTTCCAGACTGAAGCGCCTAGAACCGCTCGGCCACTCCGGCCGGCATGCACTAGCACAAATGTCTCATGCCTAGCCTGCCACTCGCCAAAAATAAAATGCTATTTTTAGGGTACCGGAACTTAATCGGTAAAAGCGGAGCCCTTGTAGGGTCACTTCGTCGTCCGTCTATCTGTCTGTCTGTCCAATTGTTCAAGATATTTTCCTCGTCTCAGGAACTGGCAGACATATGAAGTTGAAATTTATGTTGTATACTAAGGTCTACAGTCCCTTGCCGGTGTAAGGAATGGAAACTTCTAAGCCAATGCACTCAAAAGAGACGGCCATTTATGACACTTATTTTGATACTCGATAACTCCTCATTAAAACTTATAGGGCTTTTACGCGTTGACTAGAATCACGAAATTTAGCAAGAGGCCAAGTTTCGCAGTACAACCAAAGATTAAAGTCCGAAAATTGTTAATTCGTAATTATATCATACGAAATTGATTTTTTATTTATTATCAGTCTGTCTATCTGTCCATCTGTCTGTTAAGACCCTTTTTTCTCAGGAACGGGTACACGTATCAAGTTGAAATACGAGTACTAAGATCTGTAGTTCCTTCGCGATGTAATGAACGTGAGCTTCTCAGTCAATGCAGACAGAAGATACGGCCATTTATGTCAGACATACTCGAAAACTCACTCATCAAAACCTCTAGCGTACTTCCTGCCGGTCTAGAATCATGGAATTTGGCAGGAAGTAAGCTTTTACCGTACAAGCAAAGTGAAAAACCACAAATCGTTAATTTGTAACTATATTACACGAAAAAAAATATTTCTTTTGTAATTTGTAATTCGACGTCAGTGTTGAAATTGAAACATTCTCAGAAGTCCTGAAATCCCTGGGACTGGAATGTTGTCAGTATCATCGTTGATGACAGGAAAAAAGCGTCGATATTTTCGATTCCCAGAATGGATGAACTGTCGTTATACGTAACTGTATTTTTGCGGAACCGTCTGTGCGCGAATCCTGCTCACAGCTGGACATTTTTATTTCTATATGCTTGGCCATCTGCAGCTCCCACTTCTGTGAGTTTCGTTTCTCGACAAGACCTGGATGCACAATAAACTCTGTCGAAATCGGTGATGACGAGAAGGCGCGGTCCCCTTGCAAATGTAAGTGCTGCAGACTTGGTGCCTACTACGGATTCTAGAGGGTAAGGGTCACACTCTAGTGGGTTCTGAGTTGTGACGTCACTGTGAACACTTTCGCCACGCCACACTGCACTGAAGCTTGTAGACACACGACACACACCTGTCAGTCATATGCAGGTACGAATGTAATCGAGTTTTTTCGTCTTTTAATATGTTATTATTATTGTTATTATTATTAAGCTTTCTACTAGTTACGCTGTTTTTTCCATGATCGGTGAAACTTCAAGGGATGGCAACTTCTTTCAGACCTCAGAGGGCACAGCTCTTCATTTTGGTGGAAGACTCACATAGACTACATAGATCTGTAGTACCGAGAAACTCCCTACAATGTCATTTTAAACTCTTTAACTCGTTGAACCTTTCTTCGAGTTAGACGATTTTGTAATTCCGCATTCTTTTGCCTAAGATGTTTTATCTCAGTCCCCGTAATTTCTAGTTCTTGGTGCAAGTATGCATTGTCGCCTCCACTTTCGCTTATTTTCACGGTTAACGTTTTGTCTAATACGTTGATTATTTCTTAATATTGTTACCTGTTAAATAGCTTCTTTACGGCAGCTTCGTTTTGTGTCCTAATATTTTCCTCATTATTAGGCTTATTATTACGCCCTCAATCAGCACCAGAGTATGACAGATTTACAACTGAAACAGCATCAGTTTCCAACTTGAATTTTGGAGGGATGTTGAACAGTTCACTTTTAAGATGCCTTTCATAATCCAAATTAGTAAAATGTATTGGGCAGGCACGAACATTTTCGTTTCACCTCATTGTAGCTTCGAAATGTATGCGACTTAATCCTTAATTGATTTGTCTGCTGTGATTATTACAGCAAGCGATCGTGCAGTAACCATTATTTTCCACTTAAAACTTACTCTAAGAAAATTCCCCAATACACTGATAATTATGGCGCAACTCTGTACTTAATCGCCAGTCACAAATAAAATAATACTCTTGTTTTCGCTCGTAAACGCAATTACGACACAATACGTTATGGCAGGGCCGGCGCAAGCCCAAGTGCCGCCCCGTGCGAGCTGCTAAATTGCCGCCCCCCTTTTTTTTACAAAACTTTTGTGGAATTTTATTTAAACAAATCTGTAGGAAATGTCAGCAGTAAATCGCAATTCTGGTTTTTATTTTTCAGATCTACCTAGCTTTCGGTCCCTGAGTGGCCAGTCTCAAAGCTTTTAATATGTGCTTCCATCTAGTGTGCGTGTAGTATTGTCAAACAAAAGTGACGGTCAGAGTTTAATTGTTGCTCAAGCAGGCGGAGACAGGTGTTTCATTGCTCAAAAACCAAAGCGTCCGACTATCACTCTGAAATGGAAAACAAAAATTTTCAGAAATACGTCGAAACCCAACTTATACCAGGCTTATTAGCAATGTCTTTATCCCTTGTAATTAATCGCAGCGTACTTACCCATTCGGAATACTTCTAGTCATTGTACGTGTTGGACATGTTTGGCTGTAGTAATGTTCAACCATTTTTTCCCATAATGTGGGAAGAATAAAACACTCGGAAACTGCCATTGAAGGGCTTAACAAAATTGCTTCAGGCTTAACATGTAACCGTAGTATCGAACATTGCACTCGAAGTTCCAAATTAGATTTCGTCTTTTGCAAAATTAGTTGTGAGTAAACGCACAGCGCGTAAGAGGCTGGCAGCACTCCACTCATAAGAATACTGGCGTGTACGGTTGTACGCCAGACTGCTTCCCCCTCTCTGTTCCTCCGGCGTAAGCACGACGGTGCTGCCACAGTGGCGAGGAAGAAATTAGTCGACCTCCCCACCCCCCTTTGTTCAACAGGGGTGGCTGGCAGGTAGTCGAGGCGCCATGCCACAGTTCCCGAAGCCGCTGCCTCCGAGGTTTGGTTTCGAATTCCCTCTTGAGCATGAATGTTGAGTTTGTGCTAAAAAAAAAAAAAAAAAAATAAAAAATAAAAAAAATTTAAAAAAGGGGGTGGGGGCGGCAAATTTGCCGCCCCTTGGAAAGTGCCGCCCCGTGCGGCCGCACGTTTCGCACATGCCTTGCGCCGGCCCTGTGTTACGGTAACCGCAAGCTACTGAGCAATTGTAGGGTTGACGTCAGAGGCGCAGCATGTATACTAGTATCCATGGTGTCTAACAATCGCAGTGCCAAATATGCTGCATGACCGAGCGAGGTGGCGCAGTGGTAGCACACTGGACTCGCATTCGGGAGGACGACGGTTCAATCCCGCGTCCGGCCATCCTGATTTAGGTTTTCCGTGATTTCCCTAAATCGGTCCAGGCAAATGCTGGAATGGTTCCTTTCAAAGGGCACGGCCGACTTCCTTCCCTAATCTCTTCCCCTAAAACCACCCAACCCAACCGTGCTGTCTCCTGCAACGAGCGAGGTGAGGCAATGGTTAGCACAGTGGCTTCCTGTTCGGGAAGACGGCAGTTCAAACCCCGTGTCCAGCTATCCTGTATTGCTTATTCCGTGACTTCCCTTTTTGGTTCAGGGAAATTCCGGCACGGTTCCCTTGAAAAGGGGCACGGCCGATTTCCTACTCCATCATTCATGAATCCGAGCTTGTGCTCCGTACCTAATGACCTCGTTGTGGACGGAACGTGAAACACCAGTTTCCTCCTCCTCCTCCTCCTCCTCCCCCTCCTACTTCAGTGCCTGCCGCAGTCAGCCCAGCTACATAGGCCAAGCCAGCGCCGCCTCTGGAGTGCTGAGCACAGAACTTCGCCGGGTCGTCGCCCGCTGCTTCTGCGAAGCGGTGCGATATCTGTGAGAAGAGTGAGCCGGTCCACAGTCAATCCCAAAGATTTGCTTCCACCTCGTGGATCCATGGTATCGCTGCCTGCTGGAGTCGGACGACTCGTGGCATCGATATTTGGTACGCGGCCGGAGTGAAGTCGTACCAGATACGTTCAGGTGCGGGCACGGTGAGCTGTGTATCCGTTGCTACAATGAACTGTAGATGGGACCAGCCGCCGGCCGTTGTGGTCGAGCTGTTCTAGGGGCTTCAGTCCGGAACCGCGCTGCTGCTACGGTCGCAGGTTCGAACCCTGCCCCGGGCGTGGATGTGTGTGATGTTCTTAGCTTAGTTAGGTTTAAGTAGTTCTACATCTAGGGGACTGATGACCGCAGATGTTGAGTCCCTCAGTGCTCAGAGCCATTTGAACCATTTTGGGACCAGCCGCGATGCGCGGTGGCGTTCAGGGTCCAAAGTAAAAGGAGTTTGGCGGATTGAACTTGGATAAAAGGAGGCGTCAGCTAATTTCTGTCTTCACAGTTGTCGAGCGCTCACAGTGGATGGATAACTGGGTCATGGAACCTATTTACCGATGCTCTAGACCGATATATTTTGGGAACGCTGAGCATCAACCAGTTTAGATGGAAAAGTTTTATTGCCCTCGCCTTGAGATAACTGGTTAAAAGTGGTTCAAAAATGGTTCAAATGGCTCTGAGCACTATGGGACTCAACTTCTGAGGTCATCAGTCCCCTAGAACTTAGAACTACTTAAACCTAACTAACCTAAGGACATCACACATATCCATGCCCGAGGCAGAATTCGAACCTGCGACCGTAGCGGTCGCGCGGTTCCAGACTGTAGCGCCTAGAACCGCTCGGCCACCCCGGCCGGCTTTGAAAGTGGTACTCTTCCTTAATGTTGTCAGTATTACGCTTTACACTGAGGTGACAAAGGTCACACAATACCTTTTAACATCGTGTCAGACCACCTTCAGCCAGACATAGTGGAGCAACTCGACCTGGCTTGCGCTCAGCAGATGGTTAGAAGCCTGCTGCAGAAATACTGAGCCATGCTGCCTCTGAAGCCATTCATAACTGCGAAACTGTTGCCAGTGCAGGACTTTGTGTACGAACTGGCCTCTATAATACGTCCCATTAATGTTCATTAATGTTGGATCGGATCCGTGTCGGATCTGGGTGCCAGTTGACTCGCCCGTATTGACCAGAGTGTTCAACGCATTCGCGAACAACCGTGGTTTAGTGACAAGGCGCATTATCATCCACAAGTATTCCATCGTTGTTAGGGATAATTAATTCCAAGTAGCCGAACATAACCATTTCCAGTCGATGATCGGTTCATTTGGACCAGAGGACTCAGTCCATTCTGTGCGAACGGAGATCACACCATTAAGCTTGCACAGTGCCTTGTTGACAACTTGGGCCCATTGCTTCGTATGGTCTGCGCCACACTCGAACCATACTATCAACTGTTACAAAATGAAATCGGGACTCATGTGATAAGTCTACGCAAATGCCGCTACTCTCGGTCGTTAACTGCAGTCCGTCAGCCAATGCGTTGTCCGTGATGAGAATACTTGAAATTTTATACTCTCGGTACACTCTTGTCACTGTGGGTCTCGGTATACTGAAACCAATTATGATTACCGAAATGGAATTCCCCTTGCGTCTACCTACAACCACTACTCCGCGTTCAAAGTCCGTCGATCCCTGTCGTGTGGACATAATCATGGCGGAAACCTTTCCACATGAGTCGCCTGAGTACAAATGACAACTCCGAGAATGCACTGTCTATGTCTTGTGTACAAGATAAGCTACTACCGCCTTTTTCATGTGTGTATACAGTTACGCCATTAGTTTTGTCACTTCTGTGTAACTGTTATTAGCTGTTAGGAAAGCACTTCTGTGTAATGTACAGTAATATGACGTTGTTGTGGTGCTTGGAGAGCGTAAATGGCTTTCAAAAAGATTATTGTTACTTTTCAAGTCGTTAAGTAGCAGTGTCAAACCGTGTGCAGCTTTATCAGCCTGTTGCTAATATAAAGCATATTCTGGGTCATTTAATCCGCAACTGTGCCTACTCGTAAACTGTTTGGGAACAGACCGGCTAGTATTTAGTGACTCTGTTTAAAATGTTGGATATGAGCCATTAATTTTAATTGTTGTACTCACTAGCTGCGTTAATAGCTTCATTCGTTTTGTACACAATTTTGTTTTCAGCTCGCGTTAAGCTCTTCACGTTTTACAATCTACGTGTTTTATCATGTTTAGGTGATATTAATTATTTACCCATTTGTTTCTTGACAGTCACACTGAGCTCCGATGGACTTTTCTTTAAAGGGTGTTGTATATTAACTCAGCTGCTTATGGAAATACTTCATGGGTGGTAATTTTTTCTCTGATGGTTTAGAGATTCCTGTCCATGTTGCTGTAGACTGTTGTGTAAAGCTAATCTGAAGCGGTCAGTGTTCACATTAAGTGTGAGCCTGTAGCTGGTTTCTCCCGCAACTAGAATCATTTGTTGAATGCAGAGTTTTAATGATTTAATTTGATGAGTCTCCATTTTTAATTAAGTTTGTAAATGTTTTATGTAATAAATTTTTAAATTCGAGGTTCGCTTCCTCTGCGTGGTCTGTTTAAGCACCTTACATTGCCGAGTCTCAGTGTTTACTTCTGTGTACCTTTTCTGATTGATTCTGTGCTTCTATTTATGCCTTTGCTCTTACCATTAAGTAATTTTGCTGTTCTTAGGGTTAATTGAAGTAACTAAGTAATATGTGTAGAATAATGTAATCAAAATACAACGTAAAGTGATTCTAAAGCTTAAAGTAAATCGACCGCAGCTCGTGGCTGCCATCTTATTTCCGCACCACAATTCCCTGACCTAGTTCTCACTGCGCGTTTGGGGACGTTGGCTGCCCTACATTACCACCATGACTGACGTAATCCCCCATTTTTTTATTTAGAGTCATTAGTCGTCTGACTGGTTTAATAGGGCCCTTCACGAATACCTCTCCTATGCCAACCTCTCAAACTCAGAGTAGTTTCTTATATAATGAAGAAAAATATTCATCATTGATCTTTTAATGACAGAATGTCAACAGCCGCTTGGTGACCATCTGCCACCGTGGTGAACGCGGCCTCTCCTGATCACTAGCAGCCCAGAGCCACCAAACATCATAGAAGTCATCCAGCCCCGGCCGCTACAACAGGAAGCAAATGTGCTAAGTGTTGTAAATGAAACTGATAAGTTACTGATTTGGCATTGCCTATCATGACGAGAGATCCACTGTGTCGGTAATATCTTCAGTTTTGGAGGTTTAACTTGTTCTTTATTTTAGTGGCCACGAGTCATTTCTTAGCTGATAATAGTTTGTAGTAAATAAATAAAAGTGGAATTTTTTTCGTTTGTCCTTGCAAGATTTTCGTGCCCTCAAGGATGCAACAAATGGATAAAAATTTACTTACTGAGTGCCATGATGAATATATAGCAACAGTATGATGTACTATATATTGGCACGGTGGGAGGTTTAGGGGGTTAGGTGGTGGGTCCTACCCGTACGTGCTTGTTGCTAGTCTTACTACAGCGCACGCACGGGATACCAAGTTTTCGTTGAAAATGAAATTTCTCAAATTCAAGAACAAATATTGCCAATTACATCTACTTGTAATGCTGATTAATGTCATAATATTATTTCTGTTCTAAATCGATATTTATTACCCTAAAATACCATCCCTTATGTTAACATTGTATACCCACTCCTGTAGAAAAGTTAGTAATGATGAGAAAATTCATGTATGGATGAAAGGACTTGGTGTACTTGCTGAAAGTGTAACTGGAACTAGAGATATTACTTTGTACTATAATTATTAATAATGTGTGATCCCTGACCTCTGTAACCGCTAGATATACAGGGCTATTACAAATGATTGAAGCGATTTCATAAATTCACTGTAGCTCCATTCATTGACATATGGTCACGACACACTACAGATACGTAGAAAAACTCATAAAGTTTTGTTCGGCTGAAGCCGCACTTCAGGTTTCTGCCGCCAGAGCGCTCGAGAGCGCAGTGAGACAAAATGGCGACAGGAGCCGAGAAAGCGTATGTCGTGCTTGAAATGCACTCACATCAGTCAGTCATAACAGTGCAACGACACTTCAGGACGATGTTCAACAAAGATCCACCAACTGCTAACTCCATTCGGCGATGGTATGCGCAGTTTAAAGCTTCTGGATGCCTCTGTAAGGGGAAATCAACAGGGCGGCCTGCAGTGAGCGAAGAAACGGTTGAACGCGTGCGGGCAAGTTTCACGCGTAGCCCGCGGAAGTCGACGAATAAAGCAAGCAGGGAGCTAAACGTACCACAGCCGACGGTTTGGAAAATCTCACGGAAAAGGCTAAAGCAGAAGCCTTACCGTTTACAATTGCTACAAGCCCTGACACCCGATGACAAAGTCAAACGCTTTGAATTTTCTGCGCAGTTGCAACAGCTCATGGAAGAGGATGCGTTCAGTGCGAAACTTGTTTTCAGTGATGAAGCAACATTTTTTCTTAATGGTGAAGTGAACAGACACAATGTGCGAATCTGGGCGATAGAGAATCCTCACGCATTCGTGCAGCAAATTCGCAATTCACCAAAAGTTAACGTGTTTTGTGCAATCTCACGGTTTAAAGTTTACGGCCCCTTTTTCTTCTGTGAAAAAAACGTTACAGGACACGTGTATCTGGACATGCTGGAAAATTGCCTCATGCCACAACTGGAGACCGACAGCGCCGACTTCATCTTTCAACAGGATGGTGCTCCACCGCACTTCCATCATGATGTTCCGCATTTCTTAAACAGGAGATTGGAAAACTGATGGACCGATCGTGGTGGAGATCAAGATCAGCAATTCATGTCATGGCCTCCACGCTCTCCCGACTTAACCCCATGCAATTTCTTTCTGTGGGGTTATGTGAAAGATTCAGTGTTTAAACCTCCTCTACCAAGAAGCGTGCCAGAACTGCGAGCTCGCATCAACGATGCTTTCGAACTCATTGATGGGGACATGCTGCGCCGAGTGTGGGAGGAACTTGATTATCGGCTTGATGTCTGCCGAATCACTAAAGGGGCACATATCGAACATTTGTGAATGCCTAAAAAAACTTTTTGAGTTTTTGTATGTGTGTGCAAAGCATTGTGAAAATATCTCAAATAATAAAGTTATTGTAGAGCTGTGAAATCGCTTCAATCATTTGTAATAACCCTGTACATCGCGAAATGGGGGCTCAAGGATGCAACAGTTTGAAAAAATTCGAAAACATAGTGCCGCACTGCCTGATGAGACCCTAGCGAGTTGGTACATATGTTAAGAAACAGTTGTGAACAAGCATTGATGATACTTCTTACAATAAAAGCGAAGCATTTCACTGCACTGATCTGAGCTGTAGAGGACAGGAAGTGAACAGGTTACGAGTAGAAGGATTACGTAGAGCTTTAAGGCATGGGGAGGGGGGGGGGGGGGGGCTGGTACACGGAGAAGTATAACGCAGGACCGTGGGTGATAGCAGGAATTTGAGATAGTGGTAACTAGTACAACCGTACCAAGACATATGGAGAGAGAAGAAAAAGAGGATGGGGATCTGAAGTCCTGATTTGTGAAAGAATAGAGATGAATGGGTTAGATCGGACAGGAAGAATAAATGACACGGTGGATTTCACGGACTGGATGGTAGAAGCTGTGAAAGCTGCTACGCATCATGATAAAAAGCGTGTGTAGCTGTAGGGTTGGTCGGATGTATTAGTATCAACTTTGAAACATACCAGGAGGAAAATGACAGATGTGTTTAAGTCAAATTTTCGGGACGTATAGGATCTGCAGAGATGTTCAATGTGGAACAGCAAGTAACTATTTTTATCACTAGGTGAAACAATGCCGTTGGGCAGGTTAAGCGGACACTGAAAACAAGAGATTGAAAATGACGTTTAGTGATTTGGAACGTCTGACAAAATCTGGGGAGAAGGTACATAAAGAGATATCGACATAGGGGAAGTTGAATCAATGTTTCATAAATGTGCAGTGTGGTGAAGGGATGCAGGCCCCATTTCCTGCAGGATTTCCTAATTGCAGTTATAGCAAACTTTCCCCTTTCTCCGTTAGTAGATGGTCGGAAGAGCGACGAAACTCAGATAAATTTGTAAATGCGTGAATAAGCGTGGGTTGGAGGAAATCTAGCTGACGTTAAGAGTTGCAGCACTGTTGGGCTGCTTTTGCGCGCGGGCTCGCGTGCGCGAGCGCGTTGTGTGTGTGTGTGTGTGTGTGTGTGTGTGTGTGTGTGTGTGTATGTGTGTAAAGTGGGAGGTATTTCCCTGTCATGATAAAGGAAACAGTTAAAAACATTTATGGACGAAGCCTCAGACTTACCTCGTAGGTCGACGTGATGCGGAGCTCGTGGAAGACTGGCAGATACGTGAAGCCAACGAACACGGGAGCAATCAGAATGGGCACCTTCATGAAGGCGTACTGCGTGCCCCGGAGGTACAGCTCAGTTGGAATGCCGATCAGAGTTATGCCCGAGACGAAGCTGCCAGAGAAAAGGCCATTGCTCTGAAATGCCGACGGCTAGAGACTGGGTTATGCGATAAGGCTAAACCATTGAAAACGGAAAATGATTTTCAACAGAAGTACTACTTGATATCACCAACATCGGATTCAAAATAATCATCAGAGTCATCGTATGCAATTTGATCTCATTTCCTACCATTGATCTAGACATTTCCAGCGGTTGCAGGCTTCTACTACACTCACACATGCTGCCCCTACATAGTTTCTAATCATGAAATCGAGCCTAAAGTTTCCCCGGTTAGTCTACGTCCCATTTGCCTGCCTACATATCCACCACGCCTGTATTATATTTTCCTTGCCGTCATAAATGTATGTCCAACTCGAGTCTGTCTCATTATCAATTTCTTTTGTTCCCCCGTTTCCAATAATTGTCAAATCCATGCAGCCATTGTCTCCGGAAAATCCCTTAGTTTTAAATGATTACCGCACTGGAAACGGTAACAACAGTGACTGTAAACTGTCCATTTCAGAGATACTGCGTGTTTATCTCCGAAAGTTATATTTATTGTATCAAAACCACTAAAGTCAAGTTTTACTGTTCTCTTTATTTTGCTCTTCGCACAAACGTCATTTTTTTCCGAAATACAAGTACCCATTAACTAACAGTATAACTTCATTGAAAATTTGTACTTTTTTTAAAATGCGTTGGTAGAACATTACTTTAGGCTTGTTATTTTTTGTTAGTAAAAAGAGCCTCAGAAAGGGAGGCGACGGCGTTGGGATCACAGATTTACTTCAAACTTTGTACACCTTTAGTAGGCCATTAAAGCAACATAATCTGCAAATATTAAGGTGCACTACTCCGGCAATTCCGAGAAAATCGCAAGAGAAGTTTTCCGAATCTATTATAAAACCGATGTTTCTGTGTGTGGGTACCAGACATTAGAGTTCGTGGTTCTCAAGTGGCATTCCGGCGTCGCACCAGGGCTAGCAGGTTCCGCCTGTTTCCTCCTCTGCCGTTGGGCCGCTAGGCTGCGGGAGCTTCCTACTTCGTCCTCAGTATCGTGTGTGTCGTTGTGAGCGGCACATCGTTGTTTGTCTCTCGGAGACGGTGTTTGTGCATCCATTTGGACGCGGGGTTGTCTAGCGTCTTGATGTCGTGAGTTTCTCCCAGGAACATTCCACGCACAGTACCGCCAGTGTTACACTACTGGCCATTAAAATTGCTACACCAAGAAGAAATGCAGATGATAAACGTGTATTCATTGGACAAATATATTATACTAGAACTGACATGTGATTACACTTTCACGCAATTTGGGTGCATAGATTCTGTGAAATCAGTACCCAGAACAACCACCTCTGGCCCTAATAACGGCCTTGATACGCCTGGGCATTGAGTCAAACACAGCTTGGATGGCGTGTACAGGTACAGCTGCCCATGCAACTTCAACACGATACCACAATTCATCAAGAGTAGTGACTGGCGTATTGTTACGAGCCAGTTGCTCGGCCATCGTTGACCAGACATTTTCAATTGGTGAGAGATCTGGAGAATGTGCTGGCCAGGGCAGCAGTCCAACATTTTCTGTATGCAGAAAGGCCCGTGAGAGACCTGCAACATACGGTCGTGCATTATCCTGCTGAAATGTGGGGTTTCGCAAGGATCGAATGAAGTAGAGCCATGGGTCGTAACACATCTGAAATGTAACGTCCACAGTTCAAAGTGCCGTCAATCCGAACAAGAGGTGACCGAGACGTGTAACCAATGGCACCCCATATCATCACGCCGGGTGATACGCCAGTATGGCGATGACGAATACGCGCTTCCAATGTGCGTTCACCGAGATGTCGCCAAACACGGATGCGACCATCATGATGCTGTAAACAGAACCTGGATTCATCCGAAAAAATGACGTTTTGCCATTCGTGCACCCAGGTTCGTCGTTGAGTACACCATCGCAGGCGCTCCTGTCTGTGATTCAGCGTCAAGGGTAACCGCAGCCATGGTCTCCCAGCTGATAGTCCATGCTGCTGCAAACATCATCGAACTGTTCGTGCAGATGGTTGTTGTCTTGCAAACGTCACCATCTGTTGACTCAGGGATCGAGACGTGGCTACACGATCCGTTACAGCCATGCGGATAAGATGCCTGTCATCTCGACTGCTAGTGATACGAGGCCGTTGGGATCGAGCACGGCGTTCCGTATTACCCTTCTGAACCCACAGATTCCATATTCTGGTAACGGTCATTGGATCTCGACGAACGCGAGGAGCAATGTCGCGATACGATTAACCGCATTCGCGGTAGGCTACAATCCGACCTTTATCAAAGTCGGAAACGTGATTTTACGCATTTCTCCTCCTTACACGAAGCATCACAACAACGTTTCACGAGCCGACGCCGGTCAACTGCTGTTTGTGTATGAGAAATCGGTTGGAAACTTTCCTCATGTCAGCACGTTGTAGGTGTTGCCACCGGGTCCAGCCTTATGTGAATGCTCTGAAAAGCTAATAATTTGCATATCACAGCATATTCTCCCTGTAGGTTAAAGTTCTCGTCTGTAGCACGTCATATTCGTGGTGTAGCAATTTTAATGGCCGGTAGTGTAGTCTCGAGAAGTCCAGACGTCTCGTGCAGCCGAGTTCGTTAGAAATTCATCACTGAAACTTGCTGGCACTAACTTCAGCGCACACTCCGCTGCGGAGTGAAAATCTCATTCTGGAATTCATCTTTGGTTTGTAGGTACGATAAACGTCACATCGGAACAGGTTCACACTGCTTGCTTCGTATCTGAATCCTATGAGCTGTATGTCAATCTCATAGAACAGTTTCACGTTGACAGGCTTTTTTGCGGCGCAACCAACAATTGCCTTTCACTCATCGCGATGGCCCTAATAGCATGCTGGCTCTGGCGAACGCATAAATGATCTTTTGGATAGGGTGGATAGCAATGTGCGGTTGTTTGCTGACGATGCTGTGGTGTACGGGAAGGTTTCGTCGTTGAGTGACTGTAGGAGGATACAAGATGACTTGGACAGGACTTGTGATTGGTGTAAAGAATGGCAGCTAACTCTAAATATAGATAAATGTAAATTAATGCAGATGAATAGGAAAGAGAATCCTATAATGTTTGAATACTCCATTAGTAGTATAGCGCTTGACACAGTCACGTCGATTAAGTATTTGGGCGTAACATTGCAGAATGATATGAAGTGGGACAAGCAAGTAATGGCAGTTGTGGGGAAGGCAGATAGTCGTCTTCGGTTCATTGGTAGACTTTTGGGAAGATGTGGTTCATCTGTAAAGGATACTGCTTATAAAACACTAATACGACCTATTCTTGAGTACTGCTCGAGCGTTTGGGATCCCTATCAGGTCGAATTGAGGGAGGACATAGAAGCAATTCAGAGGTGGGCTACTAGATTTGTTACTGGTAGGTTTGATCATCACGCGAGTGTTACGGAAATGCTTCAGGAATTCGGGAGTCTCTGGAGGAAAGGAGACGTTCTTTTCGTGAATCACTACTGAGGAAATTTAGAGAACCAGCATTTGAGGCTGACTGCAGTACAATTTTACTGCCGCCAACTTATATTTCGCGGAAAGACCACAAAGATAAGATAAGAGAGATTAGGGCTCGTATAGAGGCATATGAACAGTCATTTTTCCCTCGTTCTGTTTGGGAATGGAACAGGGAGAGAAGATGCTAGTTGTGGTACGAGGTACCCTCCGCCACGCACCGTGTGGTGGATTGCGGAGTATGTATGTAGGTAGATGTAGAATATGGGAACGTAAGGGTGTTTAACTTTTCACCCGAAGCTCATTACATTTTCCTCAAGACCGTCCTGCTTCCGTTTGCAGATATAAGGAATATACGGCGGAACGCCGTTCCCCTCAACATCGTTTACAAGATTACAGCGGAGTTCGGTCAGTGGATATGGCAGTTAACCGGAATATTCCCTCTGATTTGCAGGTAAGTGGATACCGAGTACATATAATTTACACAGGACAACAAGGGACCTGTTTTATATGTAATGAGAGTGGACAAATTGTCCGCGTCGTGTCACGGTCTTACAGTCCAATTACGAACAACGTAAACGGCTAACATTTGCGGATCTGATTCCCCACGTGACAGCCATTGTGCCTAACGACCTTTCTGAATGGCAAGGCGAGCCATTCCGTGTTGGTGCCAGCTCATTTACACCCTTAGCCTCACGTCGGGACTTCACCACTTCGCCACTGTGGCTTCCGGCCGCGTTTGATTAGCCGAGCGGTCTGGGGCGCTGCAGTCAGGGACTGTGCGGCTGGTCCCAGCGAAGGTTCGAGTCCTCCCTCGGGCATGGGTGTGTGTGTTTGTCCTTAGGATAATTTAGGTTAGGTTTAGGTTAGGTAGTGTGTAAGCTTAGGGGCTGATGACCTTAGCAGTTAAATCCCATAAGATTTCAGACACATTTGAACATTTTTGGCTTCCGTGCCACCACCACATTCACTTCAAAGCAAGCGTAAACGGACGTGAGGAGTCAGACAATTCCTCTTCGCTTTTTCGCTTTACTGAAAAGATTCCCGTAGAGGAGGCCTCTCCCCTCTCTGAGTTTAGACCGGATGATAGCATATCGGTTGCTAATCAAGACTCGAAAGCCTCAGTCACTCCCTCCTACCTGACTTCCGAAACCGGGAGAGCCCCTTCGGAATCACATGAGGATAGACATGTACCGGAGCACCGCACTATATCTACGCAATTGCCAGACATCTCTGAACCTGTAACGTATCCCCACCCTCCTTCTGCGGCCTCAGATGGGAAAAGTGTGCCACAGGCTGCTACTGATCGAACCCAGATCGGCCCAAGTGTACCAACGGCACATGTGGTGACGGTAAAAGACGTAACGTCAGTTTCCGATTCCGTTGATACTGTATTTCCGCAGGAGCCCCCATTTTGTCCCATGCAGCAGTCACCTTCCCGCGCAGCTGCAACAAACATCATTTTTAAGCTGATCGCGCGGCATCGCGAAAAAATGAAAAACAGGCAGAGGGTGGACGAGAGGCACCCACTTCTTTATTCAGATTAATCCGTTGATTCTGCCATGGACGGTAATACATGTAATCAACTGCATAGCTTTGTTAATTGATAGATGCAGGCCTCTATCTTCCTTACCTTGAATGTGAACAGAATTATGTTCTAGTTTAGATTTGCCGTGCTGCTACAGATTATTTACGATTCAGGTGCTGACGTCATATTTTTGCAACAAGTATTATTTGAAAATTTTTCTATTCCTGCCTTTGCTGTTTTCTTTAATGTAGCTCGTGAACTACCTACTGGTACTGCGTTATTTTGCAAACAGGGAATACGGCCGAAGAATAGGCTGCACTTTTTGTGACCTTACTTCGATTCTTCTTTATGCTCCTTGAAGATCTGGTGGTGCCACAGATCGTGCGTGTTTTTGTAACGAGGATGTAGTTTATTTATTTCGTAAAACTCCGCAGGCACTTCTGTTAGGCGGAGATTTTAATAGTGTTCAGCGTCGTATGCATCAGACCCCTAATTTTAATTTCAGTAAGGATCTAGACGATTTGGTGCTTTCTCCGAAAATACTAGATGCGTGGATCTGTTAATATCCCACTCTCGTCAGGTACACGCATTTTACAGCTAGCTCCAGTAGCGATAGACGCGACACCCCCTTGTTTCACTGATCACTGTACAGTAGGTTCAAATTTAACTCATGTGCCGCAACCAGTAAAACTGTACCCGTTTGAGAGGTTTGGACTCTTAGCTTGCCTTCGCACGACCGTTATCCTTCTCGTATGGAACAGTGGTCACGGAATGCCAAACCTTTGCTCCGGAAAGCCATAATGCATAACGGTGCTGAGAAGGCGAGGGCTCTCTGTCGGACCCAGGAGTCTTATTATTCCGTTTTAGGTCAATTATGGATTATGGATCTCCGCTATGCTAAGGCGAAACGTCTTCCGTTTAAGAGGCAACAACTGGAAGAACTCAGGGTGCGATCAAAATCTCGCTCCATCCTACTGAATGAGCTGAGCTCCTTATAACACCTTGTCCGGCTGCGGACGCGACGCAAACGAGCATGTATTACTTTCCTTACTCACACCGATGGTCACATACCGTCATCCTAACGTCACATTTCCACAGCTATCTATAATTACTTTACTGAACTTTGTGATGACCCTCCTACTGATATGAATGTCCATTATCGGTCTACTCTTTTCCTGAAAAGTGGTCAAATGTGTGTCTCTTCCAAAGGGACCAAAATGCTGAGGTCATCGGTCCCTAGTTTCACACACTACGTAAACTAAATTATACTGAAAACGACACACACTCCCATGCCAGAGACAGGACTCGAACCTCCGGCGCGAGGGGCAGCGCAATCCGTGTCATGGCGCCTCAAACCACGCGGCCTCTCCTCCATTGAGTGGTTACTCCCGCATTAAATGATGATATTCTAAGTGACTTTACATAATATGACGTTCATCGCCTTATTATTGGTTCACCTTCAGAAAACGCCGAGACTCGACAGTATTTCTAAGGAATTTTATGTACATTTCTTGCATCTTATAGATGATACCGTTACGTCACAGGTAAATGAGGTTACCCGGGTGGGTTCGATTCCTGATCCCTTCATGTTTGGTAAAATCGATTTAATTCCGAAGACAACCAGACGTCCAGACATTGATAAATTCCGACCGATCACACTACTTAATTTCGGTTACAAAACTGTAGCCCGGACGGTCAATAGCTGTTTGTCGATAGTGCTAAAGAAAATTATTGATGTTCGTCAACGCTGTGTGCTTGGGCTCATGATTCTCACTTCTGTAATCGAATACCGCGACGTTGTCTCGGTGGCTGCAGCGACTTCTGCCTCTGGAGCCTTACTTTTTATTGACCTTAATGAGGCCTTTGACCAGGTCAGTCATGGTTTCAGGATATAGGTGCTCAAGTGGACCGGTCTCAGTTGCACTGCCTGTCAGGTATTATACAACCTTTTTACTGGTATTCATGTATCTGTCGAATTGAATGGACAATGTACTCCCCAAATCCGTCGGGGCTGTTGCTTTTTGTCTTGGCCTTAGAAACTCTGCTTCACCGTATTACTGATCAATTACGTGGCTGGAAGGTATTGCGAGAAACCATCTCGGTACTAGCGTACGTGGATGATGTTATGGTACTGCTACGTCAGGTCGATAATATATCCTTGCTCAATGACGTATTGGATTCCTTTTGTTCTCTGCTTGGGCCTGCATTAACGAACGGAAATGTACCCTATTAATACTGCAGGGTTTTCAACACGTTGTAATTCCATGGATGACGGTTGTTGCTCGCCACAAGTCATTGGGAATGAATATAGATCGCTGTCCGATGAAAATGGCTCCACAACTGGCGGGAGGTGACGAATCGAATTCAAAGGGTAATTCGTGAACATGAACGTCGTTACCTTAATCTTCTCTACAAACCGAATATCTTAGATTCGTACATTTCCAGCAAAATGTACTAAGTTGCACAAATATTCCCGCTCACCGCGATGATGGCGCGCAAATTGATGCAATTGTCTCGTCGTTTCCTTTGGAAAAGTCATAGTAGCATCTACGACTTCCTAAAGGTGTACAAAGTTTGAAGTAAATCCGTGATCCGAACGTCGTGGTTTCCTCCTGTCAACCGCGTTTATTAGACGACAACGTTGTTAGTACTTTCGGTGAGCAGGCATATGCCCAACATTTGATACCATACGGCATTACGTTGAAACCAAAGTCACCGCTTCCTTGAGTGTCGTCTGATGATGATGATGATATGGTGACCCAAAGCGTTAACGGTATTAACATTAAATGAACGCGATGTAGACCTCTTTTTTATAATCAAGACATAGCTGTCACTGTAGTTCCATAGACATAATGTCTAAAAGTACTATTGTTCATTTTCATGCTGTCTTTCAGATTGTTTGTATTACGCTGTTCCATTCGTTATTGAAAAATACCTGCACTAGATGCGTGCATTACACCGTCACTAGCAAAGTTAAGGTGTTCCATTTATGTATGCTATCTTCGTTATGAAGGATTGGAAATGCGAAACTTCATATAGGACTGCAGATACTGAGCTTGGTAATACGCCTCTTTCAATTCTACGTTTCTTGCTTTCCACATGGATTGTAACGTAAACTGTGTTGTTGAGCTACATTTTCTTCAGTATGCTAATAGGTTGAGTCACTGTCTCTTTTTCCAGAGCTATTACTACACATTTTCTTGAAACCAAGTCAAAAGCTTCCCGAAAATCTATAAAATCCATGCAAACTACTAATTCACTATCATTGCTCCCTCCTGTACCTTCCTAGACCCTTGCAAATGGGCCACTGTGCTAAGATCACCTGTAACACCCACTCTGCCAGATTCGAATTTAACGTTTATTACAGTTTTACTGAATGTTCTGAACTTTTTGGGAAGGAGGCGGACAGTATTTCATGCCGTGGCAGATTCTTGCTAAGTAAAGTAATTACGGGATTGTGTCAGATGTGGGAGATTGTTTTTTCTTCAGTAAAATTCTGTAAATAATTTTGCAACTGAAATGGATTACACAGTAAATTTTCTACGTTGCTCGATGAACTCATTGATCGATTGGTTTGGCCATTGGTGCTGACGTCAGAGGATGGATTGATGTAGGTGATCGATAACAAAATACATTAGTTAATAAATGCAGCCCAACCTCCTAGAAGTTTACCTCGAACAATGGATCACAAAAGAATCCAACACGAGATTCAGCGCACTGAATATGACATCCACTTTGATACTTAGCAGACCTAACACACTTTTCCTTTCTTCGAATGATGGTGCGCAAATTGATACAATTGTCTGGTCGTTTCCTTTGGAAAAGTCCTGTTCTTCGGCTTCGGTATGAAATGGTTGCAAGACCCCGTCCCCTTGGGGGCTTGGGACTTCCCAGTATCAAAGCCATGCCTCAGTACTGTTTATACGGCATACCGTGTTAACATGTGCTCGAGCAACTCATATTAGTACATCTCTTATTTACGTGTCTTCGAACACAACTAAACGACTATTATACACTTAAGCTTTCGGCCAAAAGGTCCTCTTCCGAAGTAAAAAGCAGACTTTCATACAAGGTGCCCACAGTCCAGGCACAGCGATCAGAGACATGTGTGTTTGTTGTGCCTGTGTTAATATGTGTACGCTTTCCACTTTGGAAGAACGCTTTTGGCGGAAAGCTTAAATACGTAGCAGTCTTTTCGTTGTGCCTTTCTGCGAGTCAACGTCTCCTCTTTGTGGTGAACAGTAAACTATCCTTTTCGTAATACTGTCGTTATTCTATTCTGGACTCTCCATTCTTCGAAAATCGTTATTAGCTTTTAGTCGTTTTGCCTCACTTACGCGGGTGCCATCAGGTACTGCAAATTAACTAAATGGGCTCTACTTCACCCCAAGATCTTTCGGCATTTATAGACGAAAGCATGACCCAAAATGCGAAGTAGATAATACGTGCAAAACCATGAAGTTCTTGCTACATTATTAGAAATGCTCTGAGGCCAACACCAACCACACATCCAGTGTCTACAGAAGAGTTACGTACACCGTACAATTCCCGTAAGATTTCCTCATCGATAGAAATCCCTGATGCTGTTGTTCTGTTGTATAAATCATGTTTGCAGCGAGATAATGGGGGATTGAAATCACATTTCTCCATGTACGCGTTGGGGTAATCTCTGGCGATATTGGAGTCCATGAATGTGGGCAAATGTCTCGAGGTTCGCTACTTCCTATCCAGCAATGAGACATTACACCGTAGTGACACTGTGTTGTATTCTATGTTGCTTGAATATGAGATTAAAGTACCTGAAGTTTTGGAAAAAGCCAGCATTTCGAGACAGCTGATTCAAGTCACTCTGTGGTCTTAAAAGCCGTTTTGGCCATACAACTTCCCATAAGAAAGGGTACAAGGCAATTTAAGTCTACACGAATCTATACGTCGCACCAAGGACCTTTTTAGTGTTCGGAAGCCTCCATATACGCTCGTTTTACAGGTAAAGTTTAATACTAAAATGAAAAGTTGAATCATTACTGAAAACTAATAGCGGTAAAAATATGTCACGTCCTCTGAGATAAACAAGTTTCACCGTCAACACAAAGAACAATATACTCTTATACTGGGTGGCTTGTATACGAGCCGTTGTACACTTGCCGACAGTCGTGTGGGGAAAAGCAAAATCTCCACTTGCGCGAGGTGTAAACTTTCATGGGTTCATTATTTCATCAGAAATGCAATTTCGACCTGACTCTTAACATTGTACAG
This sequence comes from Schistocerca americana, assembly GCF_021461395.2. Lineage (NCBI taxonomy): Eukaryota > Metazoa > Arthropoda > Insecta > Orthoptera > Acrididae > Schistocerca > Schistocerca americana. The sequence goes on from NC_060126.1 coordinate 332,495,635, forward strand.
GCATGCTGTCTCTTCAAGCGATATCCAGCGTTGTTGTCTTCAGTCCAAGACTGGTTTGATGCAGTTCTCCATGCTACTCTATTCTGTGCAAGCTTGTTCCTCTCCGAGTAACTAGTGCAACCTACATCCTTCTGAATCTGCTTAGCTTATTTATCTCTTCGTCTAACTCTACGATTTTTAGCTTCCATGCTTCCCTCCATCACTAAATTGGTGATCCCTTGTAGATGCAGAACGTGTCCTACTAACCGATCCCTTCTTCTAGTCAAGTTGTGCCACAAACTCCACTTCTCGCCGATTGTATTCAGTACTTCCTCATTAGCTACGTGATCTACCCATCTAACCATCAGCATTTTTCTGTAGCACCACATTTCGAAAGCTTCTGTTCTCTTCTTGTCTAAATTATTCATCGTCCATGTTTCACAACCATACATGGCTACACCCCGTACAAATCCTTTTAGAAAGGACTTCCTGACAGTTATATCTATACTCGATGTTAGCAAATTTCTCTTCCTCAAAAACTCTTCCCTTACCATTGCTGTCCACTTCAACAATCATCAGTTACTTTGCTCCCCAAATAGCAAAACTCCTTTACTACTTTGTGTGTCTCATTTCCTAACCCAATTCCCTTAGCATCACCTGATTTAATTAGACTACATTCCATTATCCGCGTTTTGCTTTTCTTGATGTTTATATTATATCCGCCTTTCAAGACACTGTCCATTCCGTTCAAATGGTCTTCCAGGTCCTTTTCTGTCTCTGACAGAATTACAATGTCATCGGCAAACCTCAAACTTTTCATTTCTTCTCCGTGGATTTTAGTTCCTACTCCCAATTTTTCTTTTATTTTCTTTACTGTTTGCTCAATATACAAATTGAATAACTTCGGGGATAGGCTACATCCCTTTCTCACTCCCTTCCCAACCGCTGCTTCCCTTTCATGCCCCTACATTCTTGTAACTGCCATCTCGTTCTTGTACAAATTGCAAATAGCCTTTCGCCCCCTGTATTCCAGTAAACATTGTCAGAAGCTTTCTCTAAATCTACAAATGCTAGAAACGTAGGTTTGACTTTCCTTAACCTATCTTCTAAGGTAAGTCGTAGGGTCAGTATTGCCTCACGTGTTCCAACATTTCTACGGAATTCGAACTGATCTTCCCCAAGGTCGGCTTCTACGTTTTTCCATTCGTCTGTAAAGAATTCGTGTAAGTATTTTGCAGCCGTGACTTATTAAATGATAGTTTGGTAATTTTCACAACTGTCAACACCTGCTTCCTTAGGGATTGGAATTATTATATTATTCTTAAAGTCTCATACATCTTCCTCACCAGATGGTAGAATTTTGTCTTAGCTGCCTATCCCAAGGTTATCAGCAGTTCTAATGGAATTTTGTCTACTCCCGGGGCCTTGTTTCGATTTAGGTCTTTCAGAGCTCTGTCAAATTCTTCACGCAGTATCACATCTGCCATTTCATTTTCACTTACGTCCTCTTCCATTTCCATAACATTGCCCTCAAGTACATCGCCCTTGTATAGACCCTCTAAACACTCGTACTCCTTCCAACTTTCTGCTTTCCTTTCTTTACTTAGAACAGGTTTTTCAGCTGAGCTCTTGATATTCATAGAAGTGGTTCTCTTGTCTCCAAAGGTCTCTTTAATTTTCCTGTAGGCAGTATCTATCTTACCCCTCATGAGATAAGCCTCTACATCCTTACATTTGTCCTCTAGCCATCCCTGCTTAGCCATTTTGCACTACCTGTCGATCTCAATTTTAAGACGTTTGTATTCCTTTTTGCCTGCTTCATTTACTACGTTTTTACATTTTCCCCTTTCATCAATTAAATTCAATATCTCTTCTGTTACCCAAGGATTTCTACTAGCCCTCTGCTTTTTACCTACTTGATCCTCTGCTGCCTTCACTATTTTATCTCTCAAAGCTACCCATTCTTCTTCTACTGTATTTCTTTCCCTCATTCGTGTCAACGTTCCCTAATGCTCTCTCTGAAACTCTCTACAACCTCTGGTTCTTTCAGTTTATCCAGGTCCATCTTCTTAAATTCCCACCTCTTTGCACTTTCTTCAGTTTTACTCTACAGTTCATAACCAATAGATTGTGGTCAGAGTCCACATCAGCCCCTGGAAATGACTTACAGGAGCTGTTGAATGGAATGAACAGTTCCATGACTATAGGATATGGATTTAGAGATTATTGAAAAAGACAAAAGCAATGAGAAGTAGCAGAAACGAGAACATCCAGAAACTTAAAATCAGAACTGGGGATCACGGAATAGGACTTCTGCTGCCTAGGCGGCAAAAGAAGCTATTATAGCGGAGCAAGGACGACATAAAAAGCAGGTCAGCATTGCCAAAAAGGGCAATCCTTTCCAAGTGAAATGTACTAGTATCAAACATAGGCCTTAATTTTCAGAAGAAATTTCTGAGAACGTACCTTTGGAGCACAGAATTGTGTGGTAGTGAAACATGGACTGTGGGAAAACCGGAGCAGAAGATAATCGAATCATTTTGAGATGTGGTGCGACAAAAGAATGATGAAACTTGCGTGGATCGATAAGATAGGGAATGAGAAGGTTCTCCGCATAACCGGCAAGGAGAGGAATATATGGAAAACGCTGACAAGAAATTGATGGTAGGACATGTGACATGTGTTAAGACGTCAAGGAATAACTTCCATGATACTAGAGGGAGCTGGAGAAAGTAAAACATAGAGGAGGACAGAGATTGAAATACATCCAGTAAATAACTGAGGACGCAGGCTGCAATTGCTACTCTGAAATGAAGGAGGCGCGGGAGAGGAATTCGTGGCGGGCGGCACCAAACCATTCTAACGACTGATGACTTTGTTTAAAAAAAAAAAAGAAAAAAAAGTTTCCTTACCTGGCAACCAGCGAGACAGCAACGGGGATGATAGCCATTCGGCGGCCTCCTAGTAAATACTGCTCGGCAGTAGTGGCAATTTTGATGAAACCAAAGTAGACGCCGACGCCAGAGCAACCCACGAGCATGGCGCTGAAGACGACATAATCTACAATGCCGAAGAGCAAGCGGTCGTTTACTTCGGTGCCGTTCACCATCGAAGGGGTGTCCATCTTTTGGGCTTCAGTGGTCGATTAATGCTTCAATAATTCACCTGTGAACAGAAACCGAAATAAATTTAAGAAACGTCAAACGAATATTTAGGAATGAAATTTATTTTTTGGCTACGAATAGCGACTTTTCCATGTGACAGAACCAAGAAGTACAAATAAAGCTGAAAGGAATCGAATGTTTATGTACCATTTACTATGCGCATCAATATTCACGAAACTATCGCTACTTTTCTGTAGCGGACAAACAACTTGTCTGACGAACATAAAACTAAGTAAGGTGTGAAATAAATCACGAAGATTACATGGAGTTCCGTCGCATAAGCGAAGCACGTTTCTCGTCAAAGTACAAGAAAAGTTGCAGTAATGAATTAAACGAAAGAGGTTAGTAGTTTCAAGCCTCAATGGTGAACTTCCAACACAGAATACTCCTCCTGGCACTGAGCTTGAGCCACGTGAGACGTAACGTACCTTTCATTTCTTGAACGGTTCTAGATAGGAAAAAGAGTTTGTCGCGAAACGATAGTACGCTAAGAGATACGTATAGTTTTCTTATTTGGTAAAGAGTCTTAACAATTGTATCGATCAATATACTGAGGAAATAAAAATTTTAAAGCACAATGATATACTTTCTTTAATGGCTTCTGAAAGTATTGTGATATAATGTCTTTTAATTTTGAGGCTGAAACTATTCACAAAGTTATCTGAGAAATATTTTATAACTGAGAAGCAAGTGGGCAGGAATCGCCTAATGCTTTCTAAACATGGTCCTGCTAAAGTACATCGTTGTATCAAGTCTTTCGAGTGTTTACTTGTCTGCACTGCAGAACTAGCAGAATCTGTTACGTCTATAGGCAGTTCATTTCTGCTTCAACATTCCTTGCATGCACACATGTACACCAATGAGGAGAAGGTTTGCTTTGCTGTGTTTGCACCGAAATACCCGACTCTGGCCACATTGGTTTTGAATCTTAGCACATTTCTCGGATGCTTTTGCGAAAGTTTCCAACACCAGTGTTAAGAAGCAGTGTAGTCGAATTTAGACTTTCTCGGCGAATCTCGATGATGAAGTCTTCTCGGGTTATCAGCCAAGTCAAGGAGTCGTTCGGCGGCAACTTGTTGAAACGTTGCCGCAGAACGATGCATCGACTCGGCTGGTAAACCGAGAATACTTCATTATCAAGCACTATATCATTAAAAAGTACACACGTTTCAATATCTCTTTTGATACCAGAGTTCAGAGCGTTATCCATACGAAATATTACGCATCCCGCAGAAAACTAGCATCTGCGGAAAACCCCGTTTCCATACCTGGAACCGTTCACGAACGGACTCACTCTTTATACACACGGCGTATTGAGGACACGAAACAGCTGCCACAATGAGATTTTTCACTCTGCAGCGGAGTGTGCGCTGATATGAAACTTCCTGGCAGATTAAAACTGTGTGCCGGACCGAGACTCGAACTCGGGACCTTTGCCTTTCGCCTGCAAGTGCTCTATCATCTGAGCTATCCAAGCACGACTCACGACCCGTCCTCACAGCTTCATTTCTGCCAGTACTTCGTCTCCTACCTTCCAAACTTCACAGAAGCATGGTTTAGTGTTGCAGTACGAGACCCTCACCCTCCCACAACGTAGGAGTTGTTTAGGTCCGTATCAGGTGCCTGACAGAGTGATGGCCCTGGACCATAATCCAAGAAATTATAGAGTGTCTTTTCAAAGCAACCGATAGGTGGATGGTAGCTACTGAGCATATATCAGTCAAAGGAAAGAATCGAACGATAGATCCGACAGCCTGTAGCCACTGATTGGACCCAAGTTGCAGTGTGATCTGGTGCCAACAGTGTGTGTTTCGACTGTTAATGTAGTGGTTACTCCAGGTGCACTGAGGTTGCATTGTTGCAGGTGCCCTTCGTGTAGAAAAATTTGTGATAAGTGAGTGGCTTGCGTAACAAAGGAGATATCTCGATATTAGCCCGTATTCGGACAGGATGTTGCCTATGTATTTTTGAGGAAAATGGTCATAGACAAGAAGAAATGGATGTACGGTAAAAATTTATACTCCAGTAACACAGAAGAAATTGTGTATCACGCCGTACTGAATTTTACTGCACGCACCGTATTACCTACTAGTAGACAGGGTTACATTTAATAATGCAAACGCCATGGAGGGAACTTCATTGCATAAGAATCTGGAAGGCAGTTGGATGCAAGAGAACTTTAATCTGTAATGCCACAGAGGTGACAAGTTACTGTGGATGAAACAACGCCAACAGTGGAGAACACACTGCTGCAAATGTATGATATGTTTGTGTGTGATTTGGTGTGGGTATGTGTGTGTGTGTGCGTGTGCGTGCGTGTGTGTGTGTGTGTGTGTGTGTGTGTGTGTGTGTGTGTGTGTGTGTGTGTTTGATGTATTTCATACGATAACCGCAGAGTTTAGAATGCCGTTCTGCTTGAGAGGAGCTTGCGCAACCTTGTGCTAATATCGATTCAAGAGTGGACAAGTTGCTCGGCGACGTGGTTTTGCTGTTTTTATGCCATTTAAGCTAGGAGAGTAACATCATAAATCCATTTTTACAAGATGTAATCTTTGATTATAGCGGTCTAAAACTGTAACCACTCTCACGAGGATAATCTAGGTGGTGTCATCTAACTGGGAAAAGTTCTTGGATTTAAAACCGTCGAAATCTCTGGGAGTAAATGAAGTAACGTGCTAAATTTGAACCTACACTTGTCGTGGCAGAAGTAGCTGACTGCTGATGATGCCCAGATGCAGAGCCTGAAGTGCCTCAAACGCCGGAGATTCGTATCGCTCGACATTACACTTGAAACTTCCCATTTGTATGTAAAGAATGATACTGCTGGAAAAACTCTTACGTTATTTGATTTCCAAACAGCTGAACAAAACTGAACGTACTCAGACTGTTCTCTCTTTACTTATTCTGATCATCACTAAACTGACACACAATATTTTTAGCGCAATGCAATCTGACTTTCAGTAATCCGTACAAAAGAATGGCCCTGACTTACAATAACCTATACCTTTCATGAGTCACTTACCTCACAAAAATCTTCGTTACTCGAACTACTGCAATACAGCGAGCGCCAATACTGCCAGCTAAATAAAAGATTCTAACTACTGACGGTACTAACTACTGATAGGCATAGTTAGCAGATGAAAGATTTGGATAGAGAACAAACTTACCTTAATAGTGTTCAAAAGTCTATTATATATATATATATATATATATATATATATATATATATATATATATATATATATATATATCAATTCATGACATCCAGTCGTACAGATTTCCTTTTTCTGACGGACACACGTCCAGATCATCCGCTCATAGTAACCCCTCAAAACTCTGCCGACAATTCTCTCTCCACTTTCACCACTGCTGGCTGTTCACATCCAACTGCCCAACGCTACACTAGCGAATATTCCAACAATGAGTCCAACCAGCCACAGACTGCACACAGCGCAGTCAGCGATTTTCGTACAGAGCACTACGTGGCGTTACCAACATAAAAATCTAAACAGCCTACTTACACACTCTGTCAGTAGTTGGTTCCTAATTGTTCTGTGCATTTGATGAATTTATTTAAAGATGGGTGACTAAGTTAAACTTAGCAAGATGGATGTCGACAGAAATAATTCAGTGCTGTAATCAGAGACAATTTTAGCGACTGCGTATGGCTTATTTTTGGATTCACTGTACCCAATGGGTATGTGTAGACCTTCCAGTTAATACACATCCAGCAAGGCTGGTACGCTTTACAACTATCACAAATGTAACAACTAATTATATTTCTGAAAATTAATTTGCTGAATGCGAATAACTCACCTGCATCTGTTTTAGGTAAAGAACTAACCCTTATCGGTGACAAGTGGAAATTTATGCCGTACTGGAATTCGAACCCGGATTTCCCACTTACGGCGAGTGATCGCCTTAACCATTAGGCTATCCGTACACGCCTCTGGGACCGACGCAAACTTCCATACGTCACACTGTCTACATCCCTTTATCATAGTTTCCTAATAATCAGTTCTGCTAAAGAACCTAAATGTCGAATAAAAGAACCACAGTGAGTTTCATTGATTAATTTGTATACTACTGTTACGTTATTTAAATAGAAGTCAAGAAAGAGGTTGATGTGTTCCAAATTATTAGGTAAACACAATGATACCGACTGGAAAGAAAAGACATTTTACTCGTACTAAGCTTCTAGAACAACGAAGTTCCATAACGTTTTCTCTTCTCCTCACTGCTTTTGTTAGGAACAAACATTTCAACATCTAACATATTCTGGGTATTTACACTCAATGATGTGTTAGGGAAAAATATTCATAGATAAATCATCACTTAGAAATTAAATATTGATGGCAATCAACCGAGAGTTGTGAATAATATTTGTTCGTCTTCGAGTCATCTTTGTAGTAGCTATTCTAGGAGTTTCAAATACAAGACACAACACATTTATAAGAAAAATCTGTCACAAATATCCTCCACAGTTTGCGAAGTACTGTAATCTTTATTGCTACAAAGTTACAGGACTGTAAATGTCTCACAAAAATCTTTGCCCGATTGTCCAGTAACATAAAATGACTGACTAGCGGCAAAGTAAATTTCGTATCGAAACTGAAATATTTTTTTTTACAGATGTTTCTATTTCACGCATGTGGTATAGAAGAGAAATTTGAGCAGATACAACTAGCAAGAAGAGCAATGTGCAAGTATGATATGTTACAGACACGACCACACGTCCAGGAAGGACTAGATTTATTTATTCATTTTCACAATCGCGATGTTCCCTGTGTGCCATTTTCCAATAATAATTCGCCGTTAAATGGTACAATTCAAATTCTTTAGTGTTAAGAGGACATACTTGTTCATTTCGATTTCTTGCGTACAAGACTCATGTATATCGACATAATATAAGCGTAAATGCAAATTAATGAAATTTCGATTACGAAAACGTAGACATAGAGAATATAACTACGCAACATACACGCCTGGAAATTGAAATAAGAACACCGTGAATTCATTGTCCCAGGAAGGGGAAACTTTATTGACACATTCCTGGGGTCAGATACATCACATGATCACACTGACAGAACCACAGGCACATAGTCACAGGCAACAGAGCATGCACAATGTCGGCACTAGTACAGTGTATATCCACCTTTCGCAGCAATGCAGGCTGCTATTCTCCCATGGAGACGATCGTAGAGATGCTGGATGTAGTCCTGTGGAACGGCTTGCCATGCCATTTTCACCTGGCGCCTCAGTTGGACCAGCGTTCGTGCTGGACGTGCAGACCGCGTGAGACGACGCTTCATCCAGTCCCAAACATGCTCAATGGGGGACAGATCCGGAGATATTGCTGGCCAGGGTAGTTGACTTACACCTTCGAGAGCACGTTGGGTGGCACGGGATACATGCGGACGTGCATTGTCCTGTTGGAACAGCAAGTTCCCTTGCCGGTCTAGGAATGGTAGAACGATGGGTTCGATGACGGTTTGGATGTACCGTGCACTATTCAGTGTCCCCTCGACGATCACCAGTGGTGTACGGCCAGTGTAGGAGATCGCTCCCCACACCATGATGCCGGGTGTTGGCCCTGTGTGCCTCGGTCGTATGCAGTCCTGATTGTGGCGCTCACCCGCACGGCGCCAAACACGCATACGACCATCATTGGCACCAAGGCAGAAGCGACTCTCATCGCTGAAGACGACACGTCTCCATTCGTCCCTTCATTCACGCCTGTCGTGACACCACTGGAGGCGGGCTGCACGATGTTGGGGCGTGAGCGGAAGACGGCCTAACGGTGTGCGGGACCGTAGCCCAGCTTCATGGACACGGTTGCGAATGGTCCTCGCCGATACCTCAGGAGCAACAGTGTCCCTAATTTGCTGGGAAGTGGCGATGCGGTCCCCTACGGCACTGCGTAGGATCCTACGGTCTTGGCGTGCATCCGTGCGTCGCTGCGGTCCGGTCCCAGGTCGACGGGCACGTGCACCTTCCGCCGACCACTGGCGACAACATCGATGTACTGTGGAGACCTCACGCCCCACGTGTTGAGCAATTCGGCGGTACGTCCACCCGGCCTCCCGCGTGCCCACTATACGCCCTCGCTCAAAGTCCGTCAACTGCACATACGGTTCACGTCCACGCTGTCGCGGCATGCTACCAGTGTTAAAGACTGCGATGGAGCTCCGTACGCCACGGCAAACTGGCTGACACTGACGGCGGCGGTGCACAAATGCTGCGCAGCTAGCGCCATTCGACGGCCAACACCGCGGTTCCTGGTGTGTCCGCTGTGCCGTGCGTGTGATCATTGCTTGTACAGCCCTCTCGCAGTGTCCGGAGCAAGTATGGTGGGTCTGACACACCGGTGTCAATGTGTTAATTTTTCCATTTCCAGGAGTGTATTTACACAGACACTGATTTCACTTATCTTAATTGCATTCCAAGTTATTATTTATACCAGAAGTAGCTCTGAAACACGTCAGTGGGAACTATTTTCTAAGTTATAGAATTTCCCTTTACATGCTTCGTATATTTTTTCTTGCTTCTGAAGAATATTTACTTTTCTTTCGTTTTGTGGTCTTCTATAATAATCATAATAATCTTAATATTTCGAATATATTTTGCTTATTGTTAAAAACCTGTTGTATTATTTCCACAGACTATTGTGGCAGTGACACAACGATGGTCAGTATGTTCGACTAAGAAGTAATTGCATGAGACTAGCCAGGTCATAAAAGGTTTGTTATTCCACGGAAATCTTTGGGTCAATTAATTTACAAAGAAAACCATATACAGTGACGAGAAACATTATTTCATGCATATATAGCCTACGGTGATGATCATGAATAATGCTAGGTCATGAATAAAGTTACAGGAAGAAAAAACAATAGTAGAAGGAAAATTCACTATGAGAAGTAAATCAAAACCACGAGAGAATGAAGTCCACAAATAGCTTGACAAATTCTCAACTATAGTATTCAACTAGAGTAACGTGTTGTTAATTTTGAAAAGAATACAAATTATGAGAGATATACAGTGCTGAAAAGTAAATAATGTTCAGAGAACGCAAGCAAATCGTTCTATTAACTGAAAGACAGGCTGTTGAAAGTCACAAGAAAGCGGAAGATAACTCAAATAAAAGAACAAGGAACTAAATGAAAATACAGAGAAAAAAAAGCAACGAGAAAAGGTTTCAGGATTATTCAGGAAATGCTGCCTCTGTTACAGTAAATCAGAATACGGAAACCGCAATTACAGGTATGGTAGAAAATTTTTAGTACTTTAGATCCTTAGGTACACGAATGTTTCTGTTAATTATTTTACGACACTCCTCCACCAAGGTATTATGGATACGAACACAGAATTCAAGAAAGATAGCTTGAAGACATTCAGGATATAGACAATGTGTGATCGAAACAAAGTTAAGAAAAGGGAAGTAAGAAATAACTAAAGAACCATGAAAGTCTTCTGCCGAGAATAGTCTTTCGAAATTACTCTATTCAGTAATACACCAGCAAGAAACATTTGAATGATTCCGAACAAAATTTGTAGCGCCACTTTCCCTCCTCCTCCTCCTCCTTCCATTGCTTGTATTGTACCACCTTCCTTTTTTTCTCCATCTCACACCTTTCAACTCATATCCTGTCCTGCCAGTGACTTCAGTATGAAATCGAAGTCCTCTAATTTTTATTCATTCTATTGCTTTTAATGAAGTAAGATAAGCTGTGTTTTTTCAACTCTAGCCGCCACTGTACATCCTTTACTTACGTTATAGTTATTTGTAAATGTTTTACCCTTATTAAATACCTAAAGTATTATAATGCGTACCGTAATGAAGATATGTCGAGTTCGTAGAAAGCATCGTTAGATACCGGAGACGGTGCGATGGCCCTAATCTTGCCAGGATAAATAAATCAATAAAGTCTGCGAAAATAAAGACATCGAGTAAAATATATGAATTGGTGACGATGAATAGCGACGTTTGAGTCCGATTTTCCGTTGTTCATACGTTTAAAAGCTTCGCTACATAGCGTAAATGAAATGATTAACTTCATTTAACTGCAGACCGAAAATCAGACACGTGATACTCAGTCGCAAAGACTAAGATTAGTAGTGACAGCCACTTATGAATGACTTCAAGGCTGCAAGCCAAGCGTTCCTGGTACGCAGATACACGACGAACAATGACTCGTTATGTAAAGGTATGCAGAGAGTGTAAATTTATAGTAGTGGAAGGTAAATAAATACTGCGTGTGTGTTGTGTGAATGCTGGTAATCTCAGGGCACATCACTGCTGCTTACAACCACTGCCGCTGAGGGTAAAGGTCTTCTGCAACTAGTTGTTAACAAGCAGAGGACGCTGTTACAGCAAAGAGAGATAGTAATGCACGGAAAAGAAAGGAAAATATGGAAATACGTAGTTGATCCTAGTTTCGTCGGTAGCGACCTTACGTACACTCCTGGAAATGGAAAAAAGAACACATTGACACCGGTGTGTCAGACCCACCATACTTGCTCCGGACACTGCGAGAGGGCTGTACAAGCAATGATCACACGCACGGCACAGCGGACACGCCAGGAACCGCGGTGTTGGCCGTCGAATGGCGCTAGCTGCACAGAATTTGTGCACCGCCGCCGTCAGTGTCAGCCAGTTTGCCGTGGCATACGGAGCTCCATCGCAGTCTTTAACACTGGTAGCATGCCGCGACAGCGTGGACGTGAACCGTATGTGCAGTTGACGGACTTTGAGCGAGGGCGTATAGTGGGCATGCGGGAGGCCGGGTGGACGTACCGCCGAATTGCTCAACACGTGGGGCGTGAGGTCTCCGCAGTACATCGATGTTGTCGCCAGTGGTCGGCGGAAGGTGCACGTGCCCGTCGACCTGGGACCGGACCGCAGCGACGCACGGATGGACGCCAAGACCGTAGGATCCTACGTAGTGCCGTAGGGGACCGCACCGCCACTTCCCAGCAAATTAGGGACACTGTTCCTCCTGGGGTATCGGCGAGGACCATTCGCAACCGTCTCCATGAAGCTGGGCTACGGTCCCGCACACCGTTAGGCCGTCTTCTGCTAACGCCCCAACATCGTGCAGCCCGCCTCCAGTGGTGTCGCGACAGGCGTGAATGGAGGGACGAATGGAGACGTGTCGTCTTCAGCGATGAGAGTCGCTTCTGCCTTGGTGCTAATGATGGTCGTATGCGTGTTTGGCGCCGTGCAGGTGAGCGCCACAATCAGGAGTGCATACGACCGAGGCACACAGGGCCAACACCCGGCATCATGGCGTGGGGAGCGATCTCCTACACTGGCCGTACACCACTTGTGATCGTCGAGGGGACACTGAATAGTGCACGGTACATCCAAACCGTCATCGAACCCATCGTTCTACCATTCCTAGACCGGCAAGGGAACTTGCTGTTCCAACAGGATAATGCACGTCCGCATGTATCCCGTGCCACCCAACGTGCTCTAGAAGGTGTAAGTCAACTACCCTGGCCAGCAAGATCTCCGGATCTGTCCCCCATTGAGCATGTTTGGGACTGGATGAAGCGTCGTCTCACGCGGTCTGCACGTCCAGCACGAACGCTGGTCCAACTGAGGCGCCAGGTGGAAATGGCATGGCAAGCCGTTCCACAGGACTACATCCAGCATCTCTACGATCGTCTCCATGGGAGAATAGCAGCCTGCATTGCTGCGAAAGGTGGATATACACTGTACTAGTGCCGACATTGTGCATGCTCTGTTGCCTGTGTCTATGTGCCTGTGGTTCTGCCAGTGTGATCATGTGATGTATCTGACCCCAGGAATGTGTCAATAAAGTTTCCCCTTCCTGGGACAATGAATTCACGGTGTTCTTATTTCAGTTTCCAGGAGTGTATATCAGTAACGTGGAGTACGGGACAACCACACTGATCCTCACTGTCTGAATCGCGCATTTTTTCTCTCTCTCTCTGCTTCAAATAGACAGCGGACAATTGCGCGTTTAATCAGTGTAAGTGTATTCGGATACTGCCGTTAATTTTACTTTTGCCGTAGCAGACGCTTGTCTATTGTGATACTCGGTAGTTTTACAAGACTTCTAAGTAACGTAATCAACCTTTTAGTACACATTTATATATTTTACATACCTTTGTAATATATATTCCATCGTTAAAAGTCACCGCTTCGTTCTCTTCATCCTGATAAGGCTTTGTTCTGTAAACGTTATTCACATCTTGTTTCGTCCAATACCAAACTTTCCATATGATTGTCTGCTGTTCATTCTCGTCAATTCTCCCTCCACTACAGCATTTCCTCCGCCTAAAATTATATTCTTTCTCAACAGCCATTACCAATCCCATTGCAATATCCTCCTTCTTCCTTAAACTATGCGCTTCTGATAATGCACTGACGAAAAGAACTCGTAAAAATAGTTAATGTAAAGAACATTTATCGAGGTACATGTGTAAGTCATTACCATTGGAATATCATAGGCTAATGTAAGTGCTAGATAAGCCATTCCAAAAGTGAAATGCTATTACAATGATAACCGATGTGACCGCAAGGGCGCGGGCATTGAATGCAAGAAAGAAAACGCGCATGCATTGTGTGTACCGGTGCCGGATTCAGTTCGTGGGATGGAGTTCCATGCCTGTTGCACTTGGTCGGTAAACACAGGAACTGTTGTTGCTGTTTGTTGGAGTTGTCGCTGGAGTTGTCGCGCGATGATTTCCTATATGTGCTCTACTGGAGGTAGATCTGGTAATCGAGCAGGCCAAGGTAAGATGTCGACACCCTATAGAGCATATTGTGTTACAATGTCGGTATGTGGAAGAGCGTTATTCTGTTGGAAAACAGCCCCTGGAGTGCTGTTCTTGAATATCAGCAAATCAGGTCTAGTGACCAGAACAACGTACAAATTAGCAGTCAGAGTGCTTGGGACAATCACGAGAATGTAACTGCTGTCATAAGAAATCACGCCGCAGAACATAACTCGTGGTAGTGTAAGTCCAGTGGGTGTAGCATGCAGAAGGGATTGTTGCAGGCCTTCAAACGGCCCCTTCCTAACCAACACACGGACATCACTGGCCCCGAGACAGAACCAACTACCATCAAAGAACACTATAGATCTTCATCCTGCCCCCAACTGATCTCTCGCTTGACACCGCTGAAGTTGCAAATGGTGGTTTGGGTCAGTGGAATGTACGCTACGGAATGCACTCTACAGGGCGTCTAGCTCGGAGCTGCCCTTGAAGTGACCGATTTGTAACTGTTCGTTGTGTGACTTTGGTGTCAGCAACTGCTCAAATTGCTGCTGCAGATGCAGTACGACGCCCCACAGCCATACACCGAACACTATGGCTGTCACGAGCCCCGTCTTTTTGTGACCGTTCATTTTCGTGACCACCGCTGCCGGCATTCGTGTACTGTGGCTACATTCCATTCAAGTCTATCTGCAGTATCGCAGAAGGAACATCCAGCTTCTAGTAGCCATATTACGCGACCTCGTTCAAACTCAATGAGGTGGTGATAATATTGTCTTTGTCTCCTTAAAGACATTCGTGACTAGCTACTCACTACGTCCAATCTCAAAACGCAGCTAACGCTCGCCACGGTTACATAGTGTATTTAAAGTAAACCTGATTTGCATCCTCATAGTGGCGCTACTAGTGTAACTCTTATATGACTGGCGTGAAATCTGAATAGATACCATCTTGGAGATGTAGAAACGTGCCCGCCAACTTTCTTTTTTGTCGCACAACTTGTTCTTGGTGTTGCGATTTTTTTCCGTCAGTGTACTAAACAATGCCTCAGCACTGCTAAGCTAAGTAATTTGATTCTTAATGCCTGTTCTTACTACTACTACTACTACCACTATTGCGTTCGATACAGTTCCCCACAGTCGTTTCATGAACAAAGTAAGAGCATATGGACTATCAGACCAATTGTGTGATTGGATTCAGGAGTTCCTAGATAACAGGACGCAGCATGTCATTCTCAATGGAGAGAAGTCTTCCGAAGTAAGAGTGATTTCAGGTGTGCCGCAGGGGAGTGTCATAGGACCGTTGCTATTCACAATATACATAAATGACCTGGTGGATGACATCGGAAGTTCACTGAGGCTTTTTGCAGATGATGCTGTGGTGTATCGAGAGGTTGTAACAATGGGAAATTGTACTGAAATGCAGGAGGATCTGCAGTGAATTGACGCATGGTGCATGGAATGGCAATTGAATCTCAATGTAGACAAGTGTAATGTGCTGCGAATACACAGAAAGATAGATCCTTTATCATTTAGCTACAAAATAGCAGGTCAGCAACTGGAAGCAGTTAATACCATAAATTACCTGGGAGTACGCATTAGGAGTGATTTAAAATGGAATGATCATATAATGTTGATCGTCGGTAAAGCAGATGCCAGACTGAGATTCATTGGAAGAATCCTAAGGAAATGCAATCCGACAACAAAGGAAGTAGGTTACAGTACACTTGTTCGCTCACTGCTTGAATACTGCTCAGCAGTGTGGGATCCGTACCAGATAGGGTTGATAGAAGATATAGAGAGAGATCCAACGGAGAGCAGCGCGCTTCGTTACAGGATCATTTAGTAATCGCGAAAGCGTTACGGAGATGATAGATAAACTCCAGTGGAAGACTCTAAGACTCTGCAGGAGAGACGCTCAGTAGCTCGGTACGGGCTTTTGTCAAAGTTTCGAGAACATACCTTCACCGAAGAGTCAAGCAGTATATTGCTCCCTCCTACGTATATCTCGCGAAGAGACCAAGAGGATAAAATCAGAGAGATTAGGGCGCACACAGAGGCATACCGACAGTCCTTCTTTCCACGAACAATACGAGACTGGAATAGAAGGGAGAACCGATAGAGGTACTCAAGGTACCCTCCGCCACACACCGTCAGGTGGCTTGCGGAGTATGAAAAAAAAATGAAAAAAAAATTATTGTTAACATTATTATTATTACTAATTTCCATGTTATTGTTGTGGGTAGTTTGTAATATTTTTAGTATGTGTTGTTCGTGGTCCAATCTGAGAGGGAGCTTTAAGGCCCTAGTATGGTCAGGTTAAATAAGCAATACATAAATTAAAAATATAGAGAATAAATTAAAGTACAATTGCTTCCAATTAAGATAGTGTGACGAGCGTGGAAATAAAATTATTGTCGTGATTCCACGCTCATTATTCCGAAAGATTGTGCTCTTTTATAGGTGTTCCGTTGTACATTCGAATCCACGGCTACGCGGTAGGACACTGTACTCGTATCCTGGAGGACGGAGTTTCAGATCACCAAAGGACCATCACACGATTTAGGTTATCTGTTCTTCCCGCAAGTCGTCCAAAGTAAACTGAGGCATGGTCCCTTGAAAAAGGACGCGGACGCTTACTTTCATCATCCGATATCCTAGCTCCTGCTCCATATTTGATGATGTCTAAAGTAGTTTTGGACTGGTACCCAACCTCTATTCTTCTTTATCTTAATAAAAGTAATTCACAGCAAAAAGGAGAAATGTGAGAAAAAGATAGTCACAATGTAGGCTCAAGTCCAAGCAGATAAAATCAGCTAAACCGTACCTAAGGAGCTCGAAAATGCAAATAAGGAGAGCGTACTTTGTGGGTTTTGCTACGCTGCTGTGAATGTGGCATATGTCCTGCGTTTCGGTATCGGAGGAGTCTGTTCTTAATAACACAGCTATGTCTGCTCTACACAAGCCACTCGACAGTATGTGGTGTAGCGTACTTTTCGTACCGCTATCACTTCCCGCTTTCCTGTCCGATTAACGAATAGTGTGAGGCAGAACGACTGTCGGAAGTTCCGTACTAATTCGAATTTTTCAGAATGCACCGTTTTGGTTATGTTACGGAATATCTGTGTGAGGAACTAATAGATTGGAACTTTGCAACAGATTAAAGATCTTTGCAGCACCCGGACTCCAACCCAGAAAACTGTCTTACTTCGGACAAACCTCTTACCGACTAAGCGTGTTCATTCTGCCAACTATTTTTACGTTGTGTCGAACAATGTCAGTTCTCTGTGTTATCCTTTTTTACTGAATTGTCAGTCTAGCATGTTTTTTTGTGTACTTTGGAGAATTTAAACTGCGACAGGCGGTCTGTATCGTGTCTGAATAGGTCAGTGGGTAAAAGCTTCCCCCATGTAAGACCAGGTTCCGGCTTCGAGTCGCAGTACGACGACAGTTTTAATCTGTCAAGAAGATTACGGCAGCGTCTCTACAGGGCACACGTATTTATTGTCGAACGATTCTTCGTTTGAGTTTGTCTTTATGTAGGTTCTCAAAAATTCAACATTAGACATCTCCATGTTGCACAGTGCCTCTTCTCTAGAAACATACACTCATGGTGGATGAACATTTCTGTGACGCCCTCACATACGCTGAACGAACCCGCGGCGTATCTCACCGCTTGGCATCTGAAGCTCTTTGGCGCATTTCTTATCCTATCTAGTAAGGGTCGCACATTACCAAGCAATACTCGAAAAAGTGTCTAACGACAGTTTTATTTGTTAAATCCTTCTTTGCCCAATTAATTCACGAATCCTATAGTCTGTTACCTCCATTTATGCAAGTAGTTTAGTGTTGTCTCTTCTGGCGTATACTTATAGATATTTAACGGCTTCCATCATGATCACCAGTCGCGTAGTTAAACAATAATACATTTTTCTGCTTATTTATAGGCAATACGTAACATTCATTTATGCTGAGGTCCACTGTCTGTCTCTTTAGCATCAGTATTTAAACCTCTTGGGGTATTTTGCATGTGGGCTACATTTTGGTAGGCTGTTTCCATGACTGACAGTATAGAATATAAATGAAAAATGCAACGTAACCGCTCATTTACTGCTAGTTTTCTTGTTACGGCGTGTTTCAGAGGATTTGATCCACAATCGGTGGCAGTGCAATTTTTGGCTGAGGCGCACTCCTCCCGGGACACCAACGATGTGGGAATATCTGCAATTCTGTATGTCTTAGTTGTGTACTTTGCTTAGTGCACTGCCATTGATGTTTGTATTCCCACTGTTTTGTTTAATTCTTTATTTGTATAAATATTCTACACCCTGCGGGTATTCCTACATTATTTTGAAATTTTCATGCGCTCGATTTCTCCGAATACATTGGAACATTCGCTATATGTCTCACGGGTGCTTCCGACATTATCAACCGGGTCATCTGTAGGTATCGGGGAAGAACCGGAGTTACTTGTAGCACCTAGAAAATTGCTTTCAAATTTGGCGACTCCTCCTCTTAAGAATTGTATTCTAAGTTCTGTGGACTGAGTGGTCGGCAGTGCAGTCACTGAACCAGTCCGATATTTCATAATGTCGTATTTTGTTCGGTAGGCGACAGCGGTGTTTCATGGTGAGTACCTGCCTGAAAGCAACAACACGGCGTCAAGAGGTTCGACTTCTGAGTTTCATAGACGTCGTTTGTGGAGTCCATATTAATGTCTTCACAGGAAACTTCGGGACAAAAAAGCTTTATAATACTTGAGCATATAAAGGCGTCCTTAGTTCTACAGCTATTTTTCTTTCGACCCAAGACCATTAGACAGAATATTTTCTGTGTTCGTTTAATAAATAAAGAGAAAAGCAATATTACGTTCTACTTACGCGAAAAATACCGAACGAGTAATTCAGTTTAATGACCGTATGATCGTCGAGAGACTAGATAGATGACTTACACCGGTTTAGACGCAGAAGAGCTTAATAAATATTTTATTTCATTTTCGTACAACCACAATCACAAAAGCGGTTCAGTATGCGGTAAGTTCTTCTGACCAACCATGTTAATCAACAGATGTTCTACAGATTTTCCGTATACACATACGCCGTACTGTGACGTAACGTTCCCATTACATTGTAAGCAAAAACACTTTTAAGAAGCAGACAAATAACTAATATAAAAAATGAACACGTTATTTATTATCCTACCGGAATACCCTTACGAATGACTAGTGGCGCTCATATTCTTGAATAGCCCCCTTTTCCAGCGTGGTCCGCTGCGAGACGAGCAAGACGAGAATCACCGAACTCCTGGAAGTTACCGACTCTAATGCCGTAGCCCGTTGTGCTGTAATTCTCGTATGAGGATCCATGGACCGAACAACCTTATCAAGGTAGCCTTACAGAATCTCGATCGGGTTTAAATACGGGGAGCCGAGCAAATACGCTGCGAGTTCTGTGAGACGTTGTATAGTTATGCTGGTGGGTGTCATGGTGCGAGGTAAAACAAAATGCGGGTGGGAGTGTATATGATCCCCAAGGATAGAGGCATGCTTTTGCTGACCCACTGCACCTTCCAGAGTGACGAGATCGCCAGGGAATGCCACGAAAATATTCCCCGGGTCATAATGCTCCCTCCACCGTCCGACAGTTATTGTTACACGTTGTTTATTTTCGGACGCAAACACCAACGGCCACTTGTGCGATGGCGGGTAAAGCGTGATTCGTCTTAAAAGGACACCTGTGGACGCTCTGGGAACGCCCAGTCGCGGTACGGGGTTACAAATTCCAGCCTTCGTCGCTAATGATCAGCAGTCAGTATGGGTGTACGAAACAGGTACATGCTGTGGAGGCCCTTAAGCAGCGTCGATCAGTGAACGGTCGCTGAGGAGACACATTCGGTAGCCCCTTCTTCATCTGGGCCGTCAGTTGCTGAATACTTGCAACACTGACATCTTAATGCCCGTGATGTAACATGGTTGCCTCGGCGCCAATTTTGGACTGCACAATTTTGCCATGCACGGTATACAGGGTGTCCAGAAAAGGGCTCCCTGATTTCAGAATTAAATATCTCGATAACAAAGATCGATAGAAATTTTGCGAGGAGCGTACGAATGGTTTTCGCATCGGGTCCTTTTGGAACATTAAATTGTGCTTGAAAACTTCGCCTTGTTGCCGTAGGACTCTCTTCTAACCTGTGGTACTCTAGCACCAGAAAAACGCGTTGTTCAATGGAGTACATGGTTTTAATCTCTTCCTTCCGTACGCTAACCTCCTTTCACGTTTCATTAGTGGAACTGATCGCTCTGGGCTTCGGATCACTATTTATACTAGGCATTACGTATGACGATTACAGCGCCATCTGTTAGCAGCTTTTGTGACTATTATTTCAAACTGCTGTATAAACTTCTTATAGCTTTCACAATAAACATACCGTTTACTTCATTCCTCTATCGATCTTTGTTTTCGAGATATTTAATTTTGAAATCAGGGAGTCCTTTTCTGGACACGCTGTACGTTAACCACGGTGGCTCGCGAACAGCTTACAAACATACCTGTTTCAGAAATGATTCCACCTTCGGCCCGAAAGCCAACGAATGACTGTGAGCCGTGTGGACCGCCGGCGATACGTCGATTCGCACATTAGCGATTCTTCCGCTGAGTGTTAGCTCTGTGCGGCAACGCTACCCTCTGGCCAATTTCGCGCAGCTGGGAGGTGTGGCTCCGAGCTGCGAGAAAAGAATGGACACGAGTTAACAGCCGGCGTCTTCTGCCTGCTACGACGTCTGGGCTGGCTCCAGTACAACTCGGCACCACGTTCAACGAGGACCGGAGTCATGTTGTTGTGGGGCCGTATTGCGACGGGTAAGCTGTGGACGCGCAGCGGGACCTACCCGCGTCTTCCCTGGTAAGCGGCATACAAGGGGACGGCACGACCGCGGGGTCGGGGATTTGTTCGCAATTTTGTGAGGTGAAAGAGGACCCCTAACACCTCACGTGGTTAAAATATTAGGACGCACTACCCGGAAAATCCCGGGAAACATCGGTCCAAAGTTTCTTAGGTGCCTTATGAGTATAAAATGTTAGAATGTTAGTACACTGCTGAGGCGCCGTCTGGCCTCGGTGTTTAGGGCTCGGATTCTTACGCCGGAGGTCTCGTGTTCGGTTCCTCCTTTGGCACTTTTTTTAATTTCTTCTGTTTCATTTTCTTTGGCTATTCCGCCAATTATTCAGAAAGTTTCCCAAACCTAGTTTATCTTTAATAAATTAGTTACAGTATTGAATAAAAATTATTTTCTTTTTATCCAACAACACAATTCATGGCTGTGGGTTTTCCATTTTTCACTGTAAAGTATATGACGAGAAACATTGGCTTTTTAATCAGAATAACAAAGTCGACTGGGAAACATTCAATTTTTATACATATAATAATTATAAACAAGAACCACAGTGGTAATTAGCATAAAAACAAACAAAGCAATAACTTTTGCGACATATTGCGCAACATATAAAAGCGGATTTCTTACAATCACAGGGCGTTTGCAATAAATCTGTAAAGAACATGCCCCATTAACATTTACGAAAATGTTTCGAGTTTCTGACAATTTTGAGGCAACCCAGCCATATTAAATAATGTCTCGGAATATTGGTGACGATAATTGATGGTGAACTATAGAATGAATTTTTATGCAATCTTCCATGGAATTAATTTCACGATTCTCCTGTAACAATGCGCTGTAATTTTGCAAGTAACAGAAAAAAAAAAGTGCCGGAGGAGGACTCGAACCCAAGACCTGTGGAGTAAGGGTCAGAGCGCGAACCATGTAGGCCAGACGGCGGCACGACAATGGACTAACATTTTATGCTGATAAGGCACCTAAGAAACTTTGGATCTATTTTTCTCGGGATTTTCCGAGAAGGGTGTCCTAATATTTTAACCACGTGAGGTGTTAGGGATCCTCTTCCACCACACAAAATTGCGGACCAATCCCCGTCCCCACGGTCGTGCCGTCTCCTTGTCAGTGTGTTCCCCCGGACGATATTTTCTTACTTCGGCAGTTGCTAATGGCTGGTGCTTTTCTCAAGTGACTGTGGTGACAACGTAACGCTGCACTTGCAAAGTATTTCTGTTCCATATCTCACCTTGTAAGCCGTTTGGAGTCTGTAATTTGCAGCTGGCTCTTTTGTTCCTAATTTAAACTGAACTCGATGTGATAAAGTACAGTGGTGAGATACCTCTCCCCATTGTATTAATTTCTTCAATTAATGGGCGCTCCTGATGGGCCTCATTATCAGGTATTTGTCCTATCGTTCAAAAAAAAAAAATGGCTCTGAGCACTATGCTACTTAACTTCTGAGGTCATCAGTCGCCTAGAACTTAGAACTAATTAAACCTACCTAACCTAAGGACATCACGCACATCCATGCCCGAGGCAGGATTCGAACCTGCGACCGTAGCGGTCGCTCGGTTCTAGACTGTAGCGCCTAGAACAACACGGCCAATCCGGCCGGCATTTGTCCTATGAATGGATTAAAGTTTCTAGCAGTTTTAAAAGCGTCAGGGTAGTGTTTGATACACTAAATAGTTACTTTTCGTGCAAACTTAAATCTGTGTCATGTATGATGAATTCTTGCGCGGCTTTCCGGGCGGGAAGGAGCGCCGGTCCCCGGCACGAATCCGCCCGGCGGATTTGTGTCGAGTTCCGGTGAGCCGGCCAGTCTGTGGATGGTTTTTAGGCGGTTTTCCATCTGCCTCAGCAAATACTAGCTGGGTCCCCTTATTCCGCCTCAAACAAGTTCTCCACGTACGCGTACACCAGCATTGACCTACCACGCAAACAAAGGGGTTACACTCCTCTGGTGTTAGACGTTCCCTGGGGGGTCCACCGGGGGCCGAACCGCACAATAACCCTGGGTTCGGTGTGAGGCGGCGGAGAGGTGAAGTGGACAGAGATAGTCGTCGTGGGATTGCGGACCACTGCAGCTGCGGCGGGGACCGAGCCTCTCCGTCGTTTCTAGGTCCCCGGTTAACATAACATAACCTGATGAATTCTTACCAAAGCTCTGACTGTTTTACCTAATAGTGTTGTCTTTTAAACGGCAAGAGTGAATTCGAATGTTTTAATCCAATGTATATCACGAGATCTTTCAGCATAGCGCTACATCGACGATATTTTCGAATTCGGGCGTTGGACTGGACACATGCGTTGGCTTGCTGCTGGCTCTCAATTCTTTTATGCGTTTCCTAAACCAGTTTGCCCGGTTCATTTATTCGCACTGTTAAGCTACTGCCCTATGCTTCTTTACTTGTGTCCCTACTGCCTGCTAGTTGTTCTTAGGTATCCACGAAAGCCCGATAAATTTGTTATCTTGTTATGTATGTCTGTAACTAAATTTGATCCTTCCAGTTGCCGCTTGCTTATGGCCAGTCTTAATCTGTGGCTACTAGCACTTCTACCGCCAGTAGTCTGTTATGTGTGGCGCCGTCACGGTATCTCCCCTGGAGACGAGAGTTATCGGGTTACCTTACTGGTGGGCCCAAGGCCTAAAGTTGTATGTCTTGTGACATTTCGCTGTAATATTTTTTAAAATTCGGTAGTAGTAATGGAAGCCTGAAAGGGTAAATTAATATCATAATCTCGTTCTGCGTGGGTAATTAACACTCAGAATAATTTTTTGAATAATTTTTTTATTAGAATGAGATTTTCACTCTGTAGCGGAGTTTGCGCTGCTATGAAACTTCCTGGCAGATTAAAACTGTGTGCCGGACGGAGACTCTAACTCAGGACCTGAGTTCGAGTCTGCCCGGAAGTTTCAATTTGGTTATTATTAGATAAGCAAATGTTTAGACTCATTTTGACACGACAGTAGCTGGCCTTTGAAAGCGTCTGCTTCTAGTGTTAACGTTTGTTAACTGTTAAGGTATTCCTGTATCTCCGAATTAGGTATATTTTGAAGAAGTTGCTTTTAATTCCTTTGCAGGAGCAAAACTATATTTAAATTGATCCTGCGTAGCTCGGTCATAGGCACGGGGAAATTAGCCAGTATTTGGGCCCGCTGTTCAGGTATTTTGAACTACATTATATTAAATTTTAAAATTTTAGAGTATTTTATGAAATTTAATTACTTGCACAAGGAGAACATTCATTATTTGAGGCCCTGTGGTTAAGTGTAGTCTCAGCAAGACTATAGTTTGCTTGTAAATTTTATTTGCATTTTGAATTTAGTATTGTCTGGGAGATGCAACGTTACATTAATTTTGGCGTAAATGTATCGACTGAATACCTGTCTTTGCTTTCCATCCACTCTGACCTTTCCCTCGGCAGGTCCCACCTGGTAGTTTTATTCTTCGTCGTGTGTGCTCCAAGTGGGTTTTTAAGTGTGTTGTTTCGGAGTGTTTCTTATACTGTGGCCAACTTTTAACCTGTGCATGCGCATTCAGTGTCTTCTCTGTGTTTTAAGAATCGCCAACTGTGTTTTTTAACTTTCTGGTGACTTTTTTAACTGTCAGTGTATATTTTACCTCCATTTTCCCCCCTTACTCTGTTTTATGTTCTCCTTTTTTTATCTCCTTATGTATGTATCATTTTATTCTTGTGTTAGTTGTCGTGTCACTCGGCTGAAGAGCGGCGGATTGTGCTGCTGACAGCCCTCCCCTGCCCATATGGGGCAGGGGAACGAAATCACAATAAACAAAAAAAAAAAAAACCTCGCTAAGATCGAGTCCGGTCAGTTGGTCAGCCGGGTCAGTCTGGGTCAGTCTCTCGTCCGCAGTTTGCTAGTCTGTCTCTCGTCCGAATTTATATGTAAGTGTGGTTCAGCCTCCAGATAATAGATTTTTCAACGGTGTAAAGCAGTTTTCAAAAACTGTCAGACAATATAATTTTCCCTGGTTGTTTGTCACTTCAGATTTATCGGCGGAACAATATTGTTAAACTACAGTTATTTCTGGATTGTCAGTTCGTACCAAAATATTTCACGGATTAGAATCAAGTATGTCTGTTACGCAGCATATCTTGCAGAACATAAGCCACTACTATTTCTTCCTCAGTTCTAGTTCCATCTAAATAAAACTATCAATTATTGTGAAGTGCGTGAATGCATTGATTTGTCTTTCCTCAGGAAAATATTTGTTTTCGTCATCCAATAGGCGTTTCAAGCTTCTCTTGACTACAGGGAATAAACAAAGAAGTGCTTTTTTTGGAGTAAAATATACATTATTCAAAATGTATCATAATAACAGAGCTACAGGAGTTGTTATAAAATAAAGAAACTGAAGTCTCGATTTATGGAAGTCGTTTATAATGTAACATCATGCACTGCCTTGCTTTTCTTCCTTCTGCTAGTTACTTGGGTAATAATTACATCTGGAATAGTTGAGCTATCGACATCAGCTGCAAATTATTCAAAAAACTGATGATTTTTAGGAATTTTTGGCATGGTTCATTTTGTGTTTCACGCTAAGCGGCTCTACTTTCATTTGTCGCGGCTGCGTCTACTAATTCGTCAATACGCACGCTAGGCAGGAAAGGCTGTACAAGTCGCTCTTATAATTGGTTCTTCGTACGGCAGAGATGAGTAACATTAACAATTTTAAAAATTACTTGCACAGCATCTTTGTAATTAAAATTGTGACTTAAATTTTTTTGGCGTACTCTTCCTATATGTATGAAACCTGGTTGGTGGGTACTCAGAGAGCGCACAGGATAAAGTGATGATTGTAGATGGGGCTGTAAACAGTTACTGTGAGTTGTACAATCAAACACAACTTTATTTTTCTAAGAACCACTTATTTAAATATTGCTTTAAAAGATCACAATTAGACAATACGGTTGAAGGCCTCGTTAAAGAAACTTGATATTCTTTCTGGGCTGAAGGCACAAAACCATACCAAAAACAAGAACGGCTGAAGGCCTGGCTTAGAAATCAAAACCAATTAAAAATTGAAAGAAATTTTTTTAAAAAGAGACATGCAATTGAAAACAATGAATGGCTGAAGGCCTACGCTATACGTCTGAAGGACAGCTATAATTGAAACATATTAACAAACAATTTTTCTAACCAAGAAATTTATTTTTAAACTTACAACAGAACAGCAGAAAGCCTAATTAAAAAATATTAAAATATTGCACGGCTGAATGCCACAAACAAATTTGAAAGAACGGCTGAAGGCCTGAACAACAAGTCAGACAAACAATTTAAAATAAAACCCTTCCTTCTTACAAAAATATTTCTTTTAAAGAATACACATGGCTGGACACCTTATTAAAAGGGGTTCACGTAAATCCTGGGTTGAAGGCCTCACGTAACACATCGAAAAACTAACGGCTTAGGACCTGAATTACAAATGATTTCAGATAGAACAAATTTTAAGGACAAATTAAAAAAATCAATCTTCCAAATTTTAATATCACACTTCTGTAGGCCTTTGTGTAAAATTTAAATGAACTGAGTTAATACACAGCCGAAGGCCTTGTACAATACTTCAAACTAAAATGAAAATCACAATCTAAAACAAACAGAATAAGTGGTGCTCAGAAGTGTTCCAAGGATCGGCCAGCGGAGGTAGCTCAAACTTAAGGTGAGGTGAGACAGGTGCCGGCCGGGGTGGCTGAGCGGTTCTAGGCGCTACAGTCTGGAACCGCGCGACCGCTACGGTCGCAGGTTCGAATGCTGCCTCTGGCATGGATGTGTGTGGTGTCCTTAGGTTCGTTAGGCTTAAGTAGTTCAAAGTTCTAGAGGACTGATGACCTCAGAAGTTGAGTCCCATAGTCCTCAGAGCCATTTGAACCATTTTGAGACAGGTAGCCCAGCGTTGAAGTTAAAAAATCGCATGGAAACCCTAACCAGGGATGGCCCAAGGGCCGACCAACAATTTAGCCAATTCCCTTCCATCCGACCAACAGCACAGTGATGACAAATATCGACCATGGACGAGGATACGAACAGCCCTACGTCTTCGGAAATTGGCGTCTAAAAACAGCCAAGGGAACAACAACCACTCTAAGCAAAATATGAACCAAACAACTTAAAGGGCTATCGAACTACACGCCATGCTGGACAGCATCAACACAATGACACAATGACGAAAGGCACAGTGCTGGAAAACTAAACTAACGACCAGGGCAAGTAACTGGGGCGTTACCGGCTACAGGGCAGAAAATACGCCTGGAGCACTTCACTGGCAAGTAACAGACAATTTAATAATTGATCACAATATAGCAAGACAGCTGCAAGATTTCGACGACTCCAACACATCGTACATTGCTGCTAGCCCGAATGGCTCAGGGAGCAACAACCCGTAAATGAACGAAGTGATGTCACAACAGTTGAGGCTTCATAACAGGTTAACTGATCACTCAACTTCAGCGTCCAGGTTGGGTGGGCAACGAACGTTGTCGCTCTCGCAGCTAGCGCCTCACGATCCGAAAGCGCGTGCACACCACCGGTGGTCCCGGCCTGGTCTCGCCCCGCAGAGGCTTCCTCGCTGCTCCGTCCCAACCGACTGACTCATACACACCACCAGCACCCGGAAATACCAGCGGTCACTCCTAAGATAGTACGACAGTACTAGTATCGATAAGCGCTGCTGCTGCCAGTCGAGGAGGCAAGCCAGCAACCTCGTTACGCCAGTAGGTAAGGAAGAAACAAAACGCCACTCGATGTGACAAAACACCAAAGAACAAACGTCATGAACGTGAGCCACATACGGCTCAACCTAAAATTTCAG
This sequence comes from Schistocerca americana, assembly GCF_021461395.2. NCBI lineage: Eukaryota > Metazoa > Arthropoda > Insecta > Orthoptera > Acrididae > Schistocerca > Schistocerca americana. The sequence continues at coordinate 332,523,245 of NC_060126.1, forward strand.
AATGGGTTTCGACATGTCGGATTGGATATTACCTTGTCAGTGTGAATTGTGTAATTATGTGTAAGGACACGATCAAGAAGTAGAGATGTGGAAAAATGCCAGATCTCTGTGCGGCGTAGGGGAGGATAGCGTGTGGGAAGAGAGCAGCTGTGTCTGCCAGCTCTGCGCGGCGTTCGTGCGTTGCCTTGACGAACGGCAACTGAGTATGAGGCGCAAACACAGCGACACATCCCCGTGTGTACAGGAGATTCCTCCTGGCTGTCAGATAACGGCTGCAATGTCACATCGCACAAATGACGCATGTATGTAGCAGGCTTACGACGTCTCCAGTCTGACGCTACAGGATATTCGTAGATTTTTCGATTGCGGGGACCCACATGTCTTTCCCTGAACAATAACCGTACTGTGCACCACTCATCCCATAATCAATTCATATCTGCGCCTGACATCTGAGAACATGTAAAGGGCTTCCTGCAACATTCTGTGTCACTCCACAGCCGGACTATGGAATTATTGCCCCTTTCACAGGTTGCCGTTGAACACCACAACACAAACGGCTGCATTTGGAGTGGTGTTGCGACCTGTAAGTATGGGCAATTGAAGAGTAACGTCTTTTTGTGTTCAGCGATAGGGACAGCCCTGTACTACCCTATATGACCATTGCTGACAACTACGGTGGCAACTTGTGAAGAGTCCCATTCTTCCAACCTTGAAGAGGCATAGCGGTGTTCCCCCTGCCGTCATGCTGAGGGGAGCTTTTGGGTTTTATTGCAGATCACGGCTGGTTAGTGGCTCACGAAATTCCGACGGCACAACGGTACATCACGGATATCTTGGGACTTCATGTGCTGCCTCTCATGCAACAATATCGTGGCGTCGTTTTTAAACAGTGCATTGCTCATCTACTCATGGCATGTGCCTCTATGAACTGTCTACTTGATATTGAGGTACTCACTTAGCCAACATGATCACCATATCTGTCCCCGACAGTACATGTATGGGTCCATGATAGTGCTATGAATCTGTCCCTGAAGTATACAGGGTGTTACAAAAAGGTACGGCCAAACGTTCAGGGAACATTTCTCACACACAAATAAAGAAAAGATGTTATGTGGACATGTGTCCGGAAACGCTTAATTTCCATGTTAGAGCTCATTTTAGTTTCGTCAGTATGTACTGTACTTCCTCGATTCACCGCCAGTTGGCCCAAGTGAAGGAAGGTAATGTTGACTTCGGTGCTTGTGTTGACATGCGACTCATTGCTCTACAGTACTAGCATCAAGCACATCAGTACATAGCATCAACAGGTTAGTGTTCATCACGAACGTGGTTTTGCAGTCAATGCAATGTTTACAAATGCCGAGTTGGCGGATTCCCATTTGATGTATGGATTAGCACGGGGCGATAGCCGTGGCGCTGTACGTTTGTATCGAGACAGATTTCCAGAACGAAGGTGTCCCGACAGGAAGACGTTCGAAGCAATTGATCGGCGTCTTAGGGAGCACAGAACATTCCAGCCTATGACTTGCGACTGCGGAAGACCTAGAACGACGAGGACACCTGCAATGGACGAGGCAATTCTTCGTGCAGTTGACGATAACCCTAATGTCAGCGTCAGAGAAGTTGCTGCTGTACAAGGTAACGTTGACCATGTCACTAAATGGGGAGTGCTACGGGAGAACCAGTTGTTTCCGTCCCATGTACAGCGTGTGCAGGCACTATCAGCAGCTGATTGGCCGCCACGGGTACACTTTTGCGAATGGTTCATCCAACAATGTGTCAATCCTCATTTCAGTGCAACTGTTCTCTTTACGGATGAGGCTTCATTCCAACGTGATCAAATTGTAAATTTTCACAGTCAACATGTGTGGGCTGACGAGAATCCGCACGCAATTGTGCAATTACGTCATCAACACAGATTTTCTGTGAACGTTTGGGCAGGCATGGTTGGTGATGTCTTGATTGGGCCCCATGTTCTTCCACCTACTTTCAATGGAGCACGTTATCATGATTTCATACGGGATACTCTACTTGTGCTGCAAGAACTTGTGCCTTTACAAGTACGATACTACATGTGGTTCATGCACGATGGAGCTCCTGCACATTTCAGTCGAAGTGTTCGTACGCTTCTCAACAACAGATTCGGTGACCGATGGATTGGTAGAGGCGGACCAATTCCATGGCCTCCACTCTCTCCTGACCTCAACCGTCTTCGTGCTCGTATTGTGGACGGCTGTGATACAACACGCCATTCGCCAGGGCTGCATCAGCGCATCAGGGATTCCATGCGACGGAAGGTGGATGCATGTATCCTTGCTAACGGAGGACATTTTGAACATTTCCTGTAACAATGTGTTTGAAGTCACGCTGGTGCGTTCTGTTGCTGCGTGTTTCCATTCCATGATTAATGTGTTTTGAAGAGAAGTAATAAAATGACCTCTAACATGGAAAGTAAGCGTTTCCGGACACATGTCCACATAACATTTTCTTTCTTTGTGTGTGAGGAATGTTTCCTGAAAGTTTGGCCGTACCTTTTCGTAACACCCTGTATATACTATATGGACAGGTTCCTTACCATCTTCTCACTGGCAATTGTGGCAGCCAGTCGACTATGGGGCCAAACTGTTGAGGTCATCTGTCCTTATGCTTACACAATACTTAATCTAATTAACGCTAAGTCCAACACTCGAACTACCGACGGGGACAGCCTCGCGGAACGTGGCAAGGCACCTCGGACCGCACGGCTGCGAAACGTTTCGCCTACGGTCCGGCAGCTTAGAAAGTCTCGTTTGCTGCCGAACTGGTGGCCCAAAAGCAGGTGTCGACGTCTTTACGACACTCGCTACGTACTGAAGCGCCAAGAAACTTGTATAGGCATGCGCATTCAATACAAAAATGTGTAAACCGGCAGAATACGAAGCTGCAGTGGGCAAAACCTATATCACCCAACAAGTGTATTGGGCTGTTGTTAGATCGGTTACTGCTCTTATAATGGCAGGTTATCAAAATTTAAGTTGGTCTGAACGTGGTGTTACAGCTGGCGACACAGAATCTCCGAAGTAGGGATGAAGTGGACAATTTTCCGTTGACACCGACCTACATAGGGAGGAACGAACACCACGACCAAATAAGGGAAATTAGAGCTCGTACAGAAAGATATAGGTGTTCATTCTTTACCCGCACTATACGAGATTGGAAAAATAGGGAATTGTGAAGGTGGTTCGATGAACCCTTTGCCAGGCACTTAAATGTGATTTGCAGAGTATCCATGTAGATGTAGAGATGTAGATGTAGACCAATTCACGTGTGTACCGTGAATATCATGAGTATGGTAAAACATCAAATCTCCGGCCGGAGAAAGATCCTGCAAGCACAGGACCAACGACGACTGAAGAGAATCTTTCATGGTGACAGAAGTGCAACCCTTCCGCAAACTGGTGCCGATTTCATTGCTGGGCCAATAACAAGAGTCAGCGTGCGAATCATTCAACGAAAAGTCATCGGTAAGGGACTTTGGAACTGAAGGCCCACTCGTCTACCCTTGATGACTGCACGACACAAAGCTTTACTTCTCGCTTGGGCCCGTCAACACCGGCATTGGGCTGTTGATGACTGGAAACACGTTGCCTGGTCGGACGAGTCTCGTTTCGAATTATATCTAGAGGACAGACGTGTACGGGTATGGAGATAACCTCATGAATCCATGGATCTTGCATATCAGCAGGTGACTGTTCAAGCTGGTGGAGGCTCTGCAATGGTGTAATGCGTGTGCAGTTGGAGTGATAGGGGACCCCTGATACGTCTGGATACGACTCCGACAGGTGGCACGTTCGTAAGAATTCTGTGTGATCACCTGCATCCATTCATGGCCATTGTGCATTCCGACGGACTTGGGAAATTCCAGCAGGATAATGCGACACCCCGCACGTCCAGAATTCCTACAGAGTGGCGCCAGTAACACCCTTCTGAGTTATGTACTTGCGCTGACCACCAAACGCTCAGACATGAATATTATTGAGCATATCTGGGAGGCCTCGCAACGTCTTGCTCAGGGGAGATCTGCAACCTTCGTACTCTTACGGATTTATGGACAGCCCTGGAGGATTCATTGTGTCAGCTCCCTCCAGCACTACTTCAGCCATCAGTCGAGTCGATAGCACATTGTGTTGCTGCACTTCTGCGTGCTCGCGGGAGCCCTACACGATATTAGGCAGGTGTGTGTGTGTGTGTGTGTGTGTGTGTGTGTGTGTGTGTATGTGTGTGTGTGTCTGTGTGCGTGTGTTCTTAGTCAGGTGTCATAGGTGTGATTCTGGTGGGCTTAGGCAATGTTATTGGTGCTATTCTAAAACCAGTTTTAGTTGAATTTCACAGGTATAAAACCGTGATATAAAATGCGAGCTAAGCTCACGCCAATAGCTCCCTACCAGTCACATCCACTCTTATTAGGACAGTGACGCTCTCAGTGAAACAGGGTAATTACTTTTCTTTTGAGCTTATAACGTATATGCAATAGCAGTGTACTTTGATAATCGTTCTCACAACACAGATCGAGAGAAAGAAGTTAAGCACCCTACAGGAAATTAAATTAAATTTCGGGGGTCAGATTCCACGTGATGCTATTTGAATGATTACGAAATCGAGTCCAGTTTACACAGATCTTGGATTATTTATATGGTGAACAAGAGCTCCTCTGACTAAATTTTGGAGGCTCTTTAGAGATACTTTCTGAATGTTTAGGGTTCAAATGACCTGTGGTCTCTGGTTACTCGTTACAGAGCATAATGCAGTAATGTAATGTTATCCAGTCGGCGTATCTTGGGCAGTGGCTAGTGGTCTGGCAAGCTGTCGAGAAACTTGCTGGACCCAGTGGCTGATTCTGGTTGCCATTTATATCACTGCATCCGCCCAGACGGCTGTTGACTTACGGTAAGCGGGTTGCCGCTTGTTATGTGGAAGGCGCCTCCCATCAGAAGATGTGCTCGGAAATAGTAGGGACCTTGATACTTGTGTGTCGTTCCTCAAACACTGTCCTTGGAGTGTTCAGTTACTCCCAGGTCTTTGCCTGTATTTTCTTATGAGATGGACAGCGATATCAGGTGCCACGTGGTCGTGATGAACGTTGAACTTGGCCTGCCGGTTCCGTAGGCCATCTGACGCAGACGATCCACGAGTTTAGAGTAGTTTGTGCCCCAGACTGGAACGACGTTGGTAGGCACCTCGACTACTCCCAGTGGCGGCTGTTACCACACGCTGGCTTCTGTCATTCACGGCTACAGATTGCTCCTCATCTTCTGAGGCTCCAGGAGTATGAGTGATACAGGCATCGTCTCATGCAGAATATGTTACAATAAATAAGCAATGCACTAATGGCCATTAAAATTGCTACACCACGAAGATGACATGCTACAGACGCGAAATTTAGCCGACAGGAAGGAGATGCTGTGGTATGCTAATGATTAGCTTTTCAGAGCATTCATACTAGGTTGGCGTCGGTGGCGACACCTACAACGTGCTGACACGAGGAAAGTTTCCAATCGATTTCTCATACCCAAACATCAGTTGGCAATCGTTGCCTGGTGAAACGTTGTTGTGATGCCTCGTGGAAGGAGGAGAAATGCGTATCATCACGTTTCCGACTTTGATAAAGGTCGGATTGTAGCCTGTCGCGAATGCCGTTTATCGTATAGCGACATTGCTGCTAGCATTGGTCGAGATCCAATGACTCTTAGCAGAATGTGGAATCGGTGGGTTCAGGAGGGTAATATGGAACGCCGTGCTGGATCCCAACGGCCTCGTATCACTAGCAGTCGAGTAGACAGGCATCTTATCCGCATGGCTGAAACGGATCGTGCAGCCACGTCTCGATCCCTGAGTGAGCAGATGGGGACGTTTGCAAGACATCAACCATCTGCACGATCAGTTCGACGACGTTTGCAGCAGCACGGACTATCTGCTTGGAGACCATGGCTGCTGCCGGACGAGCGGTTCTAGGCGCTTCAGTCTGGGACCGTGCGACCACTACGGTCGCAGGTTCGAATCCTGCCTAGGGCATGGATGTGTGTGATGTCCTTAGGTTAGTTAGGTTTAAGTAGTTCTACGTTCTAGGGGACTGATGACCTCAGCTGTTGAGTCCCACTGTGCTCAGAGCCATTTGAACCATTTGAACCATGGCTGCAGTTACCCTCGAAGCTGCATCACAGACAATAGCGGCTGCGATAGTGTACTCAACGACGAACCTCGGTGCACGAATGGCAAAACGTCATTTTTTTCGGATGAATCCAGTTTCTGTTCACACCATCATGATGGTCACATCCGTGTTTGGCGATATCGCGGTGAACGCACATTGGAAGCGCGTATTCGTCATCGGCATACTGGCGTATCATCCGGCGTGATGATATGGGAGCCGGCTGCAGTGGCCGAGCGGTTCTAGGCACTTCATTTCGGAACCGCGCTGCTGCTACGGTCGCAGGTTCGAATCCTGCCTCGGGCATGGATGTGTGTGATGTCCTTAGGTTAGTTAGGTTTAACTAGTCCTAATTCTAGGGGACTGATGAAAAAAAAAATGGCTCTGAGCACTATGGGACTTAACATCTATGGTCATCAGTCCCCTAGAACTTAGAACTACTTAAACCGAACTACCCTAAGGACATCACACAACACCCAGCCATCACGAGGCAGAGAAAATCCCTGACCCCCGCCGGGAATCGAACCCGGGAACCCAGGCGCGGGAAGCGAGAACGCTACCGCACGACCACGAGATGCGGGCGGGAAGTGATGACCTCAGACGTGGTATGGGGTGCCATTGGTTACACGGCTCTGCCACCTCTTGTTCGCATTGTCAGCACATTGAACAGTGGACGTTACATTTCAGATGTGTTACGACCCGTGGCTCTACCCTTCAGTCTATCCCTGCGAAGCCCTACATTTCAGCAGGATAATGCACGACCGTATGTTGCAGGTCCTCTACGGGCCTTTCTGGATACAGAAAATGTTCAACTGCTGCCCTGGCCAGCACATTCTTCATATATCTCACCAAATAAAAACGTCTTGTCAGTGGGGACCGAGCAACTGGCTCGTCACTACTATTGACCAACTGTGGTATCATATTGAAGCTGCATGGGCAGCTGTACCTGTACACGCCATCCAAGCTTTGTTTGACTTAATGCCTAGGCGTATCAAGGCCGTTATTACGACCAGAGGTGGTTGTTCTGGGTACTGATTTATCAGGATCTATGCACCCCAATTGCGTGAAAATGTAATCACATGTCAGTTCTAATATAATATGTTTGTCCTTATACATGAAATATATTCGCAGTTGTGAATATGAACAACTATCAGTTAAATAATGGAATTGCAACAATAAAAAATGAATGTCGGTCTGGGAGTCGTATCCGCATTTCTCACTTATCGCGAGTGGTCGCCTTACCATTTGGCTACCCGAGCGCGATTCGTGGCTAGACCTAAACTTCCATATGTAATCAATCATGTGTCTGTAGCCTATACTCATATATCCATTATGTATGATCCCTTGTGGAGGAAATATTTTACTTAAATGTCGGTTGCCCGGTGTTGAAGGATAAATACGATATTGCACTGCCTGTGCAATTCCGAATTACGATGCAGTGTTCCTTCTGACACGCATACATGTACGAAGGAACACTGAACGTAATTCGGAATTGCACTGGCACTGCCGTATCATATGGAGTATTTATGGTGTCCACGAGAGGCTCTTTTTTTTTGACATTGTTCCTCATGATTGAATCCTTCTGCCCTCTACGAATCGTCAATGGTCTCCTGCTCTACTTCATTTGCTTGACTGATTTGTTTCAGTGTCTTAACTGCCCTGTCAACTTCCTGACGGATGTTGCTGCATCGTCCTTAGCGCTTCTTTTATAATGCTTCGAGAGTAAAAGCGGTAGGCTCCTCTGCTCTCGCCTAACCTTTTTCTGTTGAGCTTGCCCACATTCTCACATAGAAAAGTTTATGTTGCGCTTTTCGTAACCGACAACTTTACCGTAATGTGTAAGCCGAGCGGTTTGCTGTGTTGATACTTCCTTGTGCTTGAGCAATGCTACGCATCCTTTCTTGATTTGTACCACACCCTCCAATTTGACAAAAAGTTGTTCCGGATTTTGTTCTTTGCTAGACAGCTAGTGAACTACCTGTGATAATTACTCTCGCTCTGTACTTTTGGTTCTTTTAAGCACAAGAAGTATTATAGTAGTTAAATACTGTATTATCTTCCTAGTTTGCTTCTTCATGAATTGTATCCTCTAAAATCCCTTATATCTTAGCGCAAATACAATCCATGGGAGTTTCTTTTCTTAGAAAAAAATAAAGTGTAGAAATATATGTTAGTATTTTGATGACAACAGCGATTGATATACTGATCGTAATAATACACCGTCTATGTTTCTCTTGATATTTCTCTATATGATTTAATATTTGAGCTCCTGAAATTTGTATTTTCTCTGAAACGATTAATTCACCTGTAGTAAATTGGGAGCCAAGATAATGATGACGAGGCTTAGGTTTTGTAAGGGTAACGTACTCAACACTGGTCGAGTTCTTTAACTATCACAGTACCTTTAACTGTAGCAGGAAGGTAAACTGAGTTTTGTATGTGTCACACTTGGTTCCATTAACTAATAACCCACTCTGTCTTAAATAATACCTGTGAATATGTTGTGTTGTAGCAATATATTACTACTGTTTCTGCTTGGAACGCGTAGAGATCCAGTCACTGCCAACACAATGAAAGTATGGTTGTGGCACTGATGCTTCTCTTTTGCACCTTGATGCTTCCATATTTCTTAGGAATAATTGAATCTCACACAATCACATGTATGAATTAGACACAGTTGCTAATTCTCTTACTGACGTTGACAATATGTATCCCTCTGCTCTGAAAAAAGTAACACTTCACCAGTTTGAACCTGAACACACTCAAGGATAAACTTCCGTTTTTCAATGACTACATCTCAATTACCTCCACTTCACATATGTGTAAAAAACACTATGCTCGTGATATATTTTGCTACCATCTTCAACTCAACGTAGTAAAAAAGATTAATCATGAATCCCCTCCCTCCTCAGAATTAAGTTTTATCTCAAGGAATACTATGTATGCTGTTGCAAGCTACATGCAATACCAGAATTAGATTTTCTCTCCGCAGCGGAGTGTGCGCTGATATGAAACTTCCTGGCAGGTTAAAACTGTGTCCCCGACCGAGACTCGAACTCGGGACCTTTGCCTTTCGCGTGGCAAGTGGTCTACCATCTGAGCTACCGAAGCACAATTCACGCCCGGTCCTCATAGCCTTACTTCTGCCAGTATCTCGTCTCCTACCTTCCAAACGATACAGAAGCTGTCCTGCGAACCTTGCAGTACTAGCACTCCCGAAAGAAAGGATATTGCGGAGACATGGCTTAGCCACAGCCTGGGGGACGTTTCCAGAATGAGATTTTCACTCTGCAGCGGAGTGTGCGCTGATATGAAACTTCCTGGCAGATTAAAACTGTGTGCCCGACCGAGATTCGATCTCGGGACCTTTGCCTTCCGCGGGCAAGTGCTCTACTATCCGAGCTACCGAAGCACGACTCACGCCCGGTCCTCACAGCTTTACTTCTGCCAGTATCTCGTCTCCTACAAGCTCTCCTGCGAACCTTGAAGAACTAGCACTCCTGAAAGAAAGGATATTGCGGAGACATGGCTTAGCCACAGCCTGGGGGATGTTTCCAGAATGAGATTTTTACTCTGCAGCGGAGTGCAGAGGCCAGAGGCCACTGGGATGGGCCCCGATAGGCCTGCATATTCTAGGGATCTGAACACATGCGACTCCTTTTTGTGGTATTCTGTTAAAGATAGGATGTACAGCAATAACCGCAAAGCTACTGCTGAGCTGAAAACAGCCATTCAGGAGGTCATCGACAGCATCGATGTTCCGACATTTTAGGGGTCACGCAGAATTTCTGTTAGTCTGCGCCACTTCATTCCATTGATGGCAGGCATATCGAACATGTCATAACGTAGAAGGATTAGAGCACGTTATAAAAAGTGACATTGTAAGAATTACTGAACTACTGACTCACTATTTTCTGGGGTCTCAGAAACTGTACTGTCTGTTAACTGAGTTTAATACGAACACATCTGATCAGGTATAGTGAAGATTGATACACGAATGGAAACAATAGAATATATCTAATGTTACAAACCTGCAAAGCACAGAATGGTTCTGTTGGTATTTAAACTGTAATGACCTAATAAATATTTCCAATACTCACAACTCTATTCTATTAGTTCAGTACTGAGCAATGCTTTTGATTAGAAAGAAAACTGAATAATGTAATTGGTCCTTTTTCTTAGCAGTTATTCTTTTGCAATACGTTTTCTGAACAGATGGAGCATTTCATACAAAGATTATTTAAGCCGTTAATGAATGTAACAGGAAAGCTGGGAAATGACAGAGGTACACGAAGTACCCTCTGCCACACACCATACGGTGGCTAGCAGCCTATATAGGTAGTTGTAAGTACATGGGTAAGCCACTTCATTCCATTGATGGCAGGCATATCGAACATGTCATAACGTAGATCCTAATATCTGCAGTGACGTTTACATGTTGAATAAAGTGTATGCACAGAGTAGTTTGTAACTAATTTACGTTTTCTTTATATAGTTCAATAATTGTCACCCTGTAGACATGTATAACCCAATACTCTGTTACTTATCCATAGACTTATGTCCATATGATACATTATGGGCTACATTTGTTATGTGTGGTAACTCCCCCTTCCGCTGTAATGGTGATGGTACTTGCAGCAATGTATCACTGGTACGTTTATAATGATTTAGCTGACTAACATGTATTACTAATGTTTTCATCAGCAACTGCAACTTCACATTGACTGATGAAGTCGTTCATTCTACCTGATGTAGTCCTTGACACTTTCTCAAGCATTTCTTTGGTTTACAATTTGCGGTAAAAGGCAGCCATCAAAGTAGTTCCTTGATCTGTGACTAAAGCTTCTGGTACTTCAGATTTAAGTCACCAATTGTTATTCATGGCTTGAGTTGCAGTGCTTGCTTTGCGATCTGATATCGCTATCATTACCAGCTACTTCAATAAATGATCCAACATAGTCAGTACACACTTTTGCTAAACTTCTATTAAACTGTCGTAACACATCAGTGCCCATTACTTCAAAAGTTTTCTGTTTCTGGTAACCTCTGGAGCTGCACCTTTTGTTTACTTATATCTGTTCGTTTAACACAAGCAATGCAGTTTGTAACATATTGCTTCACGTTCCTATGTCGTCCTTTCCACCAAAATCTCTCTGCATTTCGTCTTCCAGTATTTATTTTATCTACATGTTCCAACAGTGCATGATCATGTGCTTGTCATAATACTTCAGTTTGGAGTACTGTAGGCACAACAACGTGATGCTCGCAATTTGTTGATCTACACATTAATCCTTCAAGGTATAAGAATCTGTGGCTGCTTGCTGTATAATTGGCATTCCTTTTCAGTTTCGTGTGCTTTAGTCAAATCTGTTAAATTTAACCCAACACTGCAATTCTCCTACTAAATATGGCGGCATTTGTGTATTTAACACCATGGTTGTGAGCTACTTGAAACTGAAACTCAATTTCAGTGCCCACCTTGTTAGTGGACTGGAAGTGGCTTTTCGTCCCAATAACCACTTCAACGATGCATGATCTGTAATTAACTTAAATTTACGACCATATAAATAACAACGAAAATACGAAATACCATATATTAAAGCTAACATCTCTTTTTTCCGTAGTCAATAGCTGCACTCATTGTTGTTTAGACAGAGAGACTTCTTCGTTAAAGGATGATCCTGACCATCCTAATTTTGACTGAAAATGGGACGTAAAGTAGTACTGCTTGCTTTGAATGACAATTTCTTTGGTAAAGTCAGGAGAAACTTACAGAGGATGTGAAGTTAATATCTCTTTCACATTTTGAAATGCTGTATGACATTAAGGTGTCAATAGCTGTGCATTTCCTGGAAACCCCTTGAAGAAATTTTTTTGTAATAAGCTGCTAAACCAAGGAGTGATTGTAATTGTTTTACTGTCTGTAGAACCGTATAATTACACACAGGTGAAGTGAGACGAAGACCTGTCCTCATACCTTCTTCGCTAATAATGTGCCCAAGGTAACCAACTTGTGAACGATCACAATGATATTTGTCAATGCTCAACGTGACTCAAGCTCTTCTTAATCCATCAAATAATTATCTTAATCATTTCACTTGTATATCTATGAGGTCATCCAAACAGATCATACTTTTTCCGGTTTTAAACCTTGAAGGACTCTAACAAGTGTAAGAATCTTGCAGGCGCGTTCTTCAACCCATCTGGTATTCTGTGATATTGGTAGTGACCAGATGGTGCTATAGATCTGTTCTATGCCCATCCCCTGGACATACTTCAATTTGATGATAAGTGCTCCTGAAATCTATTGTGGAAAAGAATTTACACTGACCCAGGTTACCCAAGGTTTCGGTTACGTTAAGAGTGGTATGCATTGTTCACTGTACATACGTTGTAATATCTCTCATTACAGCAAAATCGATGTTACTTTGCTTCTTCAGGTTACCTGCTATCCAAGAACTATCTCTAACGCTTATCCTCGCTTGCCGGTTCTGTAGGTCGCTGACACACTTAGTGCCCCTGGTTAGATCGGTGTTGGTTGGCCCCTGGACTACTCGTCAGTGACAGCTTGTACTGGAGGCTGCCCTCTGTCATCCATGGCTAAAGATCGGTGGTCATTTCGTAAGGCGGCAGTAATATTACCAGTGCAGGAACAGTCACATAAGAAAACGTTATAGCACAATATTTAGAGAATCGTTTGCGAACGACATGAGCCACATCATTTCTACCGAGTGACTGAGTCTAACTTTGGGAGGTGGAGGATTTATGGCGTCGAGGAGAGGCTCTTCTTCTTGTTATCACTCGTCGTGACCGAATCGGTTCTGTACTTCAAACGTCGTCTGTATTCTTCTGTTTTGATACATTTATTTAACCAATTTGTTTCAGTGTCTTAGCTGCTACGTCAAAGGCCTGATGGATGTTGTTGCACCCTCCGTAATGCTTCTTAGATAACGTCATGAGAGTAACGGGGACAGGTTGTCTATCCCTTTACCACTGAGCTCGCTCACACTCACACATGGAAGTGTTGATGTCGCACTCTAGTGACCGACTAACCGTGTCCTAATGTTTACGCCTAGCCGCTGGCTCGCTTTGTTACTTGCTTGATTGTGCAATGCCATTATTGATTGTGCAACGCTGTTCTCTTCCGACTTAGAAAATTTCACTCTCCTTTTCCCTTTTTTTCTTGATGCAAAACAAAAGCTTCCAGTCGAAATAAATGGAGAAAAATTAACCTAACTGCAAACCATACGGTACTGAATTTACTGCATGATTTCTGTCAAGCCATATCGACCGAAACATTGTAAAGCAGTCACATAAAGTTTTCTCACATTTCCCATTTCTCGTTTGTTATTGAAATGGTGAAGGGAAAAAAAGGAGACTGACTAAGCTGGAACTGCACTTTGTCAGTGAAACTATGTAACTAAAAACTATTAACAAAAGTCTGCAAAAAGCATAGTTGCATTATTCATTATACTAAGATAGTCTTACGTGCTGCACAGTACTAAGACAGTAGCTTTGTTTGAATTGAAGCGTCTGAGTTTAGATGCAGTACCATCAAAACTGCACTACGTAGTATAATCGGCCGGAGCAACATACAAAGAAGGATTTTTTTTCGCACTTGCTTGTCTTCACGTAGGAGAAGATTTTTGTAGCAGCCAAACAGGGCCATAAAATTTCCAAAAATAACTCGCCGCGTTATCCAGCTTTGCTATTGCTAATCTCATCATATATAGTTTTAAAGGTGTTATATAAAACATTATTTAAAAAATATTTTCGGCTTCGTACTATTATAAGTATGGAATTTTTTAATCTATTTAATTTTGATGAGATTACAAGAAGGCATATGGTAGATTTCAGGTTTATTTAAGTTTTTCTTAAACTGGATTAACCAATGTATTGTTCTCTCCGAAGTATATCTCGTGAAAAGGGCGTGAAGGTGAAAATTAGAAATATTCAAATCCTCACACAGGCTTACGAGCAGTCGTTCTCACAGCGAAATAGTCCGCGACTGGAACAGAAATATTAGGAAATAGCAACGGCACAGGAAGTACCCCCAGCCTAGACAGGAAAGCCCTTTAATACTGAAGAAGTACATGTTTTCGTCTATCTTTGCAATTTTTTTTTTTTGGTCTAATAGCTACCGGTTTCAGTACATGACAGCATGTACAGGCCATTCACAGGAACGCAGTCGTCACTATACCTTTCCAAACAGGGGTGTCAAATATTTTTGGTATTTGACCACTTCTAACTGGGATGTGTGCGTTACTACGGCGTACCAGTGGATAGTCTGTTCATGTTATTACGTACTGAAACCAACTACCAGAAGACAAAACAAATAAATTATGACTATAGACTAAAACAAGTACTTTCAGTACTGTATTGGTGGCTATTTCACTGACACAATGTCGGGAACATGAGTTAATGCTGCATTATGATTCATTTCTGAGCTGTGTGGAAAGATCAGGTCTTCAGCTCATCGGGAAAATTTGTTTTAAATCAATTGAAAAATCTGTACCGAATAGGCAGGTGGAAAAACGAACTCTCCATACCATAGACGAAAACGAGTTAATATTGTATTGTTATCCAGTTCTGATCTATGTTGAAAGTTTGAAGTCCTCCGCTCATAGTGAAATTAATCTATAATCAATGGCAAAATTTGTATCGAGCAGAGAAGAAAGTGGATTAATAAGAACGTGCTAAAAAGCACAGTCTAATTTTTATCGTGTCTGGCTACTGATTGGTGGTCCGATGTTCGATTCTCATTAACCACCTATGTTTTTCTGTATTGATAAAGTCTGGAAAGTGATCTGCTCAGCCTCCTGGTGTCGGATCAGAAACTGTTATATAAAATAAATCGCAGGTCAACTGGGCGCAGATTTAAATGATTGAGTCACTCATCTGCATCTACATCCATACCATACTCCGCAAGCTACCCAGTGGTGCGTGGAGGAGAATACTTTTTGTATTACTAACTGATCCACCCTTACCTGTTCCACGCGCGAATGGCGCTTGGGAAGAATGATTGCCTGTAAGACTCGGTATTAGCACTTCCCGGAAAGTGTTTTCTGTATTAAACTTCTTCGTGATGCATAACGCGTTCGTTGACCATCTCTAACACGTGCCGACTTCCCTACCTCTTAAATCAAGTCCTACCGCGTAAGGTAGTGTGGTATTGGTGAACAATGCTCGAGCATCAGTAGACCAAAGGCCTCTTCCTTCGCAGACTTCCGCAAGGTGTTCGATACAGTTCCCCACAGTCGTTTAATGAACAAAGTAAGAGCATATGGACTATCAGACCAATTGTGTAACGCAGCATGTCATTCTCAATGGAGAGAAGTCTTCCGAAGTAAGACTGATTTCAGGTGTGCCGCAGGGGAGTGTCGTAAGACCGTTGCTATTCACAATATACATAAATGACCTTGTGGATGACATCGAAAGTTTACTGAGGCTTTATGCGGATGATTCTGCAGTATATCGAGAGGTTGTAACAATGGAAAATTGTACTGAAATGCAGGAGGATCTGCAACGAATTGACTCATGGTGCAGGGAATGGCAATTGAATCTGGATGTAGACAAGTGTAATGTGCTTCGAATACATAGAATGAAAGATCCCCTATCATTTAGCTAAAATATAGCAGGTCAGCAACTGGAAGCAGTTAATTCCGAGCATATTAAGTTGTTCGTCGGTAAAGCAGATGCCAGACTGAGATTCATTGGAAGAATCGTAAGGAAATGCAATCCGAAAACAAAGGAAGTAGGATACAGTACGCTTGTTCGCCCACTGCTTGAATACTGCTCGGCAGTGTGGGATCCGTACCAGATAGGGTTGATAGAAGAGATAGAGAAGATTCAACGAAGAGCAGCGCGCTTCGTTACAGGATCATTTAGTAATTGCGAAGATTACGGAGATGATAGATAAACTCCAGTGGAAGACTCTGCAGGAGAGACGCTCAGTAGCTCGGTACGGGCTTTTGTTGAAGTTTCGAGAACACACCTTCACCGAGGTGTCAAGCAGTATATTGCTCCCTCCTACGTATATCTCGCGAAAAGACCATGAGGATAAAATCAAAGAGATTAGAGCCCACACAGAGGCGTACCGACAATCCTTCTTTCCAAGAACAATACGAGACTGGAATAGAAGGGAGAACCGATAGAGGTACTCAAGGTACCCTCCGCCACACACCGTCGGGTGGCTTGTGGAGTATGGATGTAGATGTAGATGTAGAGTTACATTTATTTAAGATTATTCCTGTGAATCTCGCTCTGACTTTTGCTTTTCCTACTTTTTGTTTTACGTAGTCATTCCAATGAAGGTCGCTCTGTTACTATGACTAGCTGCCTTTCGGATTACACATTTTTTTAACGATGATCAATAGAGCATACTAGTAGGTTTAAGCCTATTTTATGGAAATCATATCGATTTAAAGAAGCTGTATAATTAACGGAAACGGAAGTTCATATGGAATGTAGAAGTGGTGTTGTGACATTGGCTAGCAGAGAAAACCACTTTAGAATGGTGAGTTGATATTCGAAACATGCTCCTAGTTTGAGAAGTTAGAATCCTGACATTTTTACAATTAAGAGTAGATTCTGGCGTGATATGGGTTTATAGTAAGAAAAATAATTCATTACGATGCTCGACTTTGTAAATGTGACTGAACTTACTATAGCACACTGCACCTAGCTCAGCAGAAGATTTGATTAGGCAGTAAGACAGCATAATAGTTACGACAGTGGACGCGATTCGATGGAACTGTAACTCAGTTCTCCGCCAGAACAGTCACTATTGTACTTTTTGGTGGTTTCGTTAAATAATTTTAGTTGCGTATTTAAAATGAACATGGTTGATTTCTTCAGCTATCAATCTCCAGGTCCACTTATCTGTCTCTATTGATCCAACAGTCGACGAGATTTTATACAACTAAATCTCACGAAAGACTGTAGTATCCCAGCCAACGGGGGAGAAGAAAGACATACTTACCGTATACCACTGCTTGTGGGTTGTAAGGCTTCGGGTGGAACAACAATCCCGTATGTCTGCTGGTGGACCAGGCAGTTACTGGCGCGTCTCCCAAGAACCAGCAGATGTAGGTGTGGTGTACCTGGGTCGAGGAGCCGTTGCCGACTGACACAAAACCGGCGTAAGGAAGCATTCAGAGACAGCAGCATCACAGCCAGGAGAGTCCGAAGTCCGCAGACAAAAGAGTCCCCCTCACTGACGCCATCGTGTTTACGTGCACTAGTCTCATAATCATTTCTGACAGGAGCGGTCCCCCTCCACGCAGCCTTCACAGATTATGCGTCACTAAGAAATATACTGTTGCATGTACGCTATTAAGCTGTCAGCTCGTGTCTGATGTATGAAAATGTAATCGGTTTTATTTGCCTTAACATTTTCTTGCTTAGGCAGGTCTTGTATTTCCTGATAAGTATTTTATTTCTTTATTAGCCATTATTTTATTTCGCCACATAGGGAATATTAAGCAACATCACAATTACACATTTCCCTTACACCATATTAGTTCCACATAGTTGTGTGGATTTTTTTTTTTTTTTTTTTTTTTTTGTATGAACCATGGACCTTGCGTGCCTCAACGATACAGATAGCCGTACTGTAGGTGCAACCACAACGGAGGGGTATCTGTTGAGAGGCCAGACAAACGGGTGGTTCCTGAAGAGGGGCAGCAGCATTTTCAGTAGTTGCAGGGGCAACAGTCTGATTGATTGACTGATCTGGCCATGTAACACTAACCAAAATGGCCTTGCTGTCCTGGTACTGCGAACGGCTGAAAGCAAGGGGAAACTACAGCCGTAATATTTCCTCAGGGCAACACGTGAGGCAATACTGACCTTACGACTTATCTTAGAAGAAAGATTAAGGAAAGGCAAACCTGTGCGCAGCTCGTGGACGTGCGGTAGCGTTCTCGCTTCCCATACCCGGGTTCCCGGGTTAGATTCCCGGCGGGGTGAGGGATTTTCCCTGCCTCGTGATGACTGGGTGTTGTGTGATGTCCTTAGGTTAGTTAGGTTTAAGTAGTTCTAAGTTCTAGGGGACTGATGACCATAAATGTTAAGTCCCATAGTGCTCAGAGCCACTTGACCCAAAGGCAAACCTACGTTTCTAGCATTTGTAGACTTTGAGAAACCTTTTGACAATGTTGACTGGAATACCCTCTTTCAAATTCTAAAGGTGGCAGGGGTAAAATACAGGGAGCGAAAGGCTATTTACAATTTGTACAGAAAGCAGATGGCAGTTTTAAGAGTCGAGGGGTGTGAAAGGGAAGCAGTGGTTGGGAAGGGAGTGAGACAGGTTTGTAGCCTCTCCCCGATATTATTCAATGTGTATATTGAGCAAGCAATAAAGGAAACAAAAGAAAAATTCGGAGTAGGTATTAAAATCCATGGAGAAGAAATAAAAACTTTGAGGTTCGCCGATGACATTGTAATTCTGTCAGAGACAGCAAAGGACTTGGAAGAGCAGTTGAACGGAATGGACAGTGTCTTGAAAGGAGGATATAAGATGAACATCAACGAAAGCAAAACGAGGATAATGGAATCTAGTCGAATTAAATCGGGTGATGCTGAAGGAATTAGATTAGGGAATGAGACACTTAAAGTAGTAAAGGAGTTTTGCTATTTGGGGAGCAAAATAACTGATGATAGTCGAAGTAGAGAGGATATAAAATGTAGACTGTCAATGGCAATTTGGGGAGCAAAATAACTGATGATAGTCGAAGTAGAGAGGATATAAAATGTAGACTGTCCATGGCAAGGAAAGCGTTTCTGAAGAAGAAAAATTTCTTAACATCGAGTATAGATTTAAATGTCAGGAAGTCTTTTCTGAAGGTATTTGTATGGAGTGTAGCTATGTATGGAAGTGAAACGTGGACGATAAATAGTATAGACAAGAGGGGGAATAGAAGCTTTCGAAATGTGATGCTACAGAAAAATGCTGAAGATTAGATGGGTAGATCACATAACTAATGAGGAGGTATTGAATAGAATTGGGGAGAAGAGGAGCATGTGGCACAACTTAACAAGAAGAAGGGATCGGTTGGTAGGACATGTTCTGAGACATCGAGGGATCACCAGTTTAGTATTGGAGGGCAGCGTGGAGGGTAAAAATGATAGAGGGAGACCAAGAGATGAATACACTAAATAGATTCAGAAGGATGTAGGCTGCCGTAGGTACTGGGAGATGAAGAAGCTTGCACAGGATAGAGTAGCATGGAGAGCTGCATCAAACCAGTCTCAGGACTGAAGACCACAACAACAACAACAATAGTATTCACCAACTAGGATCACGTTAGGAACTTCAGTTCCTCTTCCTCTTCTTCCTTTGTTGTTGTTTCCTATTTTTCCAGTATGCCCTTACTTTTTCTACCATGAAGTCTCTTCCTTTCTTCCGTCCATGTTGTTCTCGATTTTTTATTTCTTCTGCTTTGAAAGCCTTCCATATTCAGTATTTTATTTTTTAAACATTTCTTTCTGCTATTGCTGATACTTTAATGTTGTTTATTATTAATAAAAATTTACTTAAGCCATGTTGCCGCCTTTCAGCTATTCATTTTTTATAAAATACTTTAGATTAGGAGAGAAATACTTTATAAGCAGAGAACTCACATGATGACTGTAATTTTTAAGAAAATTTCTCGTGGAGAAACAACAGTACGGTTAAAACATTTTAAAATTAGATTAAAAACAGCCTACACCTCGTTAGATTTTTTATTTACAGTGGTTACCAGTTTCAGTCATAATCTGACCATCTTCAGACCATTTACGTATACCATGCCAGAAGGCGGTGGCGGTGAACGGTTTGCCTCCTTATTTTTCAGTACGTATCTTAGAGGCATGTTCAGATTAATCGCCTTGAATGCCTTTGGCTATCTTTTGGTTCATTTTTTTTTAATAGGGCACTGCACGAAGTCCGTTAATACTCGACAAGGGCAACAACTCACTTTGTTTTAAACGGGGCTTCCCGTGTACTCGACGCTATTTTATATCAGTACGTTGTTTTAAAAACTTTTTCTCTGTGTGTGTATTGATGTCTTTGATGGTCAATATCATTTACTGGCTTCTGAATACTTTCAGCTGTTATATTCTATTTATATTAATTTTGAATGGCACCACACAATGTTCTTAAAATATTGACAACGGTGATTGCCTGCTAAGACATTTGCATGGACAGCAGCATGTGTGCTTAACACCTTTTACGCCAGTAATTTGGCTGTAATATTTTCCTTGATAGTCCGAAGATTAACACATTCGGGGTCATGCTATTGTCTAATAAAAGTTTGTATTTTTGTTTGTAGGCCAATCTGCAGAAGTCTTAATTAAG
Source organism: Schistocerca americana (assembly GCF_021461395.2). NCBI lineage: Eukaryota > Metazoa > Arthropoda > Insecta > Orthoptera > Acrididae > Schistocerca > Schistocerca americana. Next base: position 332,543,767 of record NC_060126.1, read on the forward strand.
GCTAAACGTGTTGTTGGCAAAATGCAGAATAAAAATGCCTGTTTCGCAGCCAAGACTGCTTATCTCTAGTAAATGTTTATTACTGGTTGCTATGCCATACTGCACGAACTGGAAAAAGGCCTGAAGGCCGTCACATTCAGAAACTGGCAACCATTATAAATAAATATTTTATTGCGGTCAAGACACTTTTTAAGCCAGTTTTGTAGATGATGACGTTTATGATAAGGATGGTAGTGATGCGATATAGATTCTAAATCATAATGAGAGTCATCTAATGTGGGATCCTGGTAACTGTGAGTGGGAACTAGGGTATCTGAAATATCGGGGAAGGTTCTGGATGGAAAATATTGAAGGATGTCGTTGTGGAAAGGAACTGATAAATGAGTGTATGTGTTTGGAAATGAGTGGGGTGCCATCTGTGTAGCGCAGGGGTGGGTTGTAACTGTCATTCGGCATGGGACGGGAGTGAGGGATAGATCTCGGGGAGGCCAAGGGGGAAAAGGGAGTTGAAAATGCGTTGGGAAAGGTTATGGCGTGCATGGTGATGGAGGGAAGGTGGCACCTGTCTCTGGAGGGGCGGTAGCTGGTCCGACTTCTCAGGATGGAGGAGACTATAGGATGTGGTAACGCAAGTTTACAGAAGATGTAGGAACTTACAGTGATAAATCTGGTTAGCCAGGTGGGATTATACCTCTCGCTACATCATGCCGTTCAGTAGTCATTTTGAAAGTATGTATTCTGTTGGACCAAAATTACTATACTTCTTGAACTATGAACATCCTCTTGAAGTTCGCCAACGCAGATTCAGTTCATTCAGTTACATTGTTTGCGTGTCTTAGTCTGTATGTAACGCTCTTTCTGCTTGTTCAGCAGTCGGCTTCGACATGTTAAGGCCTACAGGATCGACATCGGCTACAGCCGGACCCGCAACAACCTCAGCAGCCATCTTGTAGAGACCTGCTCTGACCTCTAGACCTACAGCAGCAACAACCTCCAAGATGACTGGAGGTGTAGTGCTTCTGAAAACAAATCGCATACAAGAGGCACGTGTTGTCAGTTCGAGAGTTCCGGCTCCAGCGCTTGAAATTCTTGTAAAGTAGGAAGACAGAGCAGTACAAAAGTTCATTTTCCTTTCACGTTTCACTGGACTCGCATTCGGGAGGACGACGATTCAAGCCCGCGTTCTGCCATCCTCATTTAGGTTTTCCGTGATTTCCCTAAATCACTCCAGGCAAATTCCGGGATGGTTCCTCTGAAAGGGCACGGCCGATTTCCTTCCCCATCCTTCCCTAATCCAATGGGACCGATGACCTCGCTGTTTGGTCTCTTTCCCCAAAACAACCCAACCCTTTCACGTTTTCGGCAACTTTTGTATATTGCTCCATATTTCCATTAAGATTTTACCAAACACAATGGGTACAACGTATTAATTAATTAGGTAAAATTATGCCTGACATTATCAGTAATGGAATACACGATCTTTCTACAAATAGTTAAATTTATTCTTACAAAAACTTTTTAACCCCTAGATCGCATGTGCAAAAGACAGTTAAAATATGATGACTACCCAGTTTTTGTTGTAAGCAAACATCTTATCATCACTCATATATAAATTGCAGGATGAACAGAAACTGAATGTATCAGTAAAAGTCATACAATGACATGCGTTGGTGTAGGAAGCAACATGAATAAGAAATTTGGTGCTCATAACGACAGCAAAACTGAACCACACTTGCACGAGAAGCAGGTTGAACAAACTGCTTGTACCAGTAATATCACATCAATCATTAACCGGAAATTGTACGAAAGCCAAGTTCAGTGAAGCAAACTTGTATGCAACGACACAAAAACTGAGAACAGTTTTACACCCTGGTTGATAAAATCGCTCAAATGGTTCAAATGGCTATGTGCACTATGGGACATAACTGCTGAGGTAATCAGTCCCCTAGAACTTAGAACTACTTAAACCTAACTAACCTTAAGACATTACACACATCCATGCCCGAGGCAGGATTCGAACCTGCGACCGTAGCGGTCGCGCAGTTCCAGACTGTAGCGCCTATAACCGCCATGTCACTGCGGCCGGCGATAAAATCGTAGTCAGTCATAAAATATAAAATGGTTGTCCTTACATCACATCACGCAACTCGTCGACAACAAAATAAAATGATTCTATGAAACTTCCTGGCAGATTAAAACCATGTGTTGGACCCAGACTCGAAATAAGGACCTTTCCCTTTAGTAGGCAAGTGCTCTAACAGGTCAGCCACCCGAGAAGGGCACACGACACACCTCACAGCTATACTCCGCCAGTACCCCATCTCCTACTTACAAAACTTCATAGGAGTTCTCCTACGGAACTTGTGGGTTCAAAAATGGCTCTGAGCACTATGCGACTAAACTTCTGAGGTCATCAGTCGCCTAGAACTTAGAACTAATTAAACCTAACTAACCTAAGGACATCACACACATCCATGCCCAAGGCAGGATTCGAACCTGCGACCGTAGCGGTCGCTCGGTTCCAGACTGTAGCGCCTTGAACCGCACGGCCACTCCGGCCGGCGGAACTTGTGGGTCTAACACTCCTTGAAGAAAGGATATTGCGGAGAAACTACTTAGCTCCAGCCGGGAGGATGATTCCAGAACAAATTTTTCACTCTTCAGCGGAGTGTCCATTCATATGAAACTTCCTGGCAAATTAAAACTGTGTGCTGGAAAGAGCCATCAACCCGGGACCCTTGCCGTTCGCGAGCAAGTGCTCTACCAAGCACGATCCCCGACTCACCTCACACCTCTACTTCCGGCAATACCTCATCTCCTACCATCGGAAATGCTTCAATGTCCTGCCAGACTGACTTGACAACCCACGTTCAGTGTCAAAACTTAATATGTTGATATCAGAGTCTGTACAGTTGAAGCAATGTCTAGCTGCAGAGGTTATAGGTGCGACATGAATGAAACGCAGTGAGGGTTCATAATCCGCTCCACTGAACTAATAGCGAACGGTGTCAGCGAAGTGTACGCCTCATCCGATAGACATATGGCTGATTTATTGATAATTTTGCTATAACTGTCGCTACGTTCAACGCATTCAACGTTGTGACCCGTTTCTGACAAGTTTCTGAGCATTCAAGACTTCAACTCTGCAACAATATCATTTTTGTGACGAGTCGATGTCGTGCCTATTCCCTACATAGAGAACTACTTTTCTGTACGTGTAGTATCATTTTGTTTCGTGAGCATGTCCTTAAAGTTGTAGACATTTTTTGTTCTTCAATTTCTATTTTTGTGATTATGTATAAAATTTTAGTACTTCCACAACGTTATGACCACCTTTCTAATTGCCGGTATGTCGACATTTGATGCTAATAAGAGCGGTGACGCATCGTGGCGTGGAATCAATAAAGGCCTTGGTAGCTCGTCGGAGGGAGTTGGCACCACATCTGCACACACAAGTCACCTAAATCCCGTAAATTCTGGGAAGGAGGGCGATGAGCTCTGACACCATGCTCTGACACATCCCATATGTATACGAACTGGGTTCAGATATGGTGAGTAGGAGGGCCAGCACATCAACTGAAACTTGCCGCTGTGTTTCAGGAATCACTCCATCACTGACCTTGTGACATGACGCAATATCATTTTGAAAGATGCCACTGTCGACGGGAAACATGGTCGCCATGAAGTAGTGTACGTGGTCTGAAAGCAACGTAAGATACTCCTTGGCCGTCTGGTGCTTTGCATGAGCTCCACTGCTCCTGTGGATGCCCCCGTGGATGCTCCCCAGAGCATAATGGAGCCGCCGCTAGTACAGTACAGTTCCCCTGGAAAACATGGATTCGCGCAGTCCCGTCGGCGTAATCTAGAAGGTATCGGGGTTCATCAGAACATGCAAAGCTCTGCCACTGCGCCAACGTGCAGTGTCGATGGTCACGTGACAATTTTAGTAGTAGTTGTAGTAGTTGCAGATGCTGTGGTGCTAACTATGGCATATGCATGGGTCGCCGGCTGCGGAGACCAGGCTTTTTTTTTTTTTTTTTTTTTTTTTTTTTTTGTAACCAGTCTACTGAGCTAACCTCTTCATCTCAGAGTAGCACTTGCAGCCTACGTCCTCAATTATTTGCTTGACGTATTCCAATCTCTGTCTTCCTCTACAGTTTTTGCCCTCTACTGCTCCCTCTAGTACCATGGAAGTCATTACCCCATGTCTTAGCAGATGTCCTATCATCCTGCCCCGTCTCCTTATCAGTGTTTTCCACATATTCCTTTCCTCTCCGATTCTGCGTAGAACCTCCTCATTCCTTACCTTATCAGTCCACCTAATTTTCAACATTCGTCTGTAGCACCACATCTCAAATGCTTTGATTCTCTTCTGTTCCGGTTTTCCCACAGTCCATGTTTCGCTACCGTACAATGCTGTACCCCAGACGTACATCCTCAGAAATTTATTCCTCAAATTAAGGCCGGTATTTGATATTAGTAGGCTTCGCTTAGCCAGAAAACCCTTTTTTCCATAGCGAGTCTGCTTTTGATGTACTCCTTGCTCCGTCCGTCATTGGTTATTTTACTGCCTAGGTAGCAGAATTCCTTAACTTCATTGACTTCGTGACCATCAATCCTGATGTTACGTTTCTCGCTGTTCTCATTTCTACTACTTGTTATTACCTTCGTCTTTCTTCGATTTACTCTCAAACCATACTGTGTACTCATTAAGACTGTTCATTCCGTTCAGCATATCATTTAACTCTTCTTCACTTTCACTCAGGATAGCAATATCAGCGAATCGTATCGTATCCTTTCACCTTGTATTTTAATTCCACTCCTGAACCTTTCTTTTATTTCCATCATTGCTTCCTCGATGTACAGATTGAAGAGTAGGGGCGAAAGTCTAAAGCCTATTCTTACATCCTTCTTAATACGAGCACTTCGTTCTTGATCGTCCACTCTTATTATTCCCTCTTGGTTGTTGTACATATTGTACGTGACCCGTCTCTCCCAATAGCTTACCCCTACATTTTTCAGAATCTCGAACAGGTTGCACCATTTTATATTGTCGAACGCTTTTTCCAGGTCGACAAATCCTATGAAAGTGTCTTCATTTTTCTTTAGCCTTGCTTCCATTATTAGCCGTAACGTCAGAATTACCTCTCTCGTCCCTTTACTTTTCCTAAAGCCAAACTGATCGTCACCTAGCGCATTCTCAATTTTCTTTTCCATTCATCTGTATATTATTCTTGTAAGCAGCTTCGATGCATGAGCTGTTAAGCTGATTGTGCGATAATTCTCGCACTTGTCAGCTCTTTCCGTCTTCGGAATTGTGCGGATGATGCTTTTCCGAAAGTCAGATGGTATATCGCCAGACTCATATATTCTACACACCAACGTGAATAGTCGTTTTGTTGCCACTTCCCCCAATGATTTTAGAAATTCTGATGGAATGTTATCTATTCCTTCTGCCTTATTTGACCGCAAGTCCTCCAAAGCCCTCAAAGTGGATCCCCTATCTCTTCTAAATCGACTCCTGTTTCTTCTTCTATCACATCAGACAAATCTTCACCCTCATAGAGGCTTTCAATGTATTCTTTCCACCCATCTGCTCTCTCCTCTGCATTTAACAGTGGAATTCCCGTTGCACTCTTAATGTTACCACTGTTGCTTTTAATGTCACCAAAGGTTGTTTTGACTTCCCTGTATGCTGAGTCTGTCCTTCCAACAATCATATCTTTTTCGATGTCTTCACATTTTTCCTGCAGCCATTTCGTCTTAGCTTCCCTGCGCTTCCTATTTATTTCATTCCTCAGCGACTTGTATATCTGTATTCCTGATTTTCCCGGAACATGTTTGTACTTCCTCCTTTCATCAATCAACTGAAGTATTTCTTCTGTTACCCATGGTTTCTTCGCAGCTACCTTCTTTGTACCAATGTTTCCCTTCCCAACTTCTGTGATGGCCCTTTTTAGAGATGTCCATTCCTCTTCAACTGTACTGCCTACTGCGCTATTCCTTATTGCTGTATCTATAGCGTTAGAGAACTTCAAACGTATCTCGTCATTCCTTAGTACTTTCGTATCCCACTTCTTTGCGTATTGATTCTTCCTGACTAATGTCTTGAACTTCAGCCCACTCTTCATCACTACTATATTGTGATCTGAGTCTATAACTGCTCCTGGGTACGCCTTACAATCCAGTATCTGATATCGGAATCTCTGTCTGACCATGATGTAATCTAATTGAAATCTTCCCGTATCTCCCGGCCTTTTCCAAGTATGCCTCCTCGTGATTCTTTAACAGGGTATTCGCTATTACTAGCTGAAACTTGTTACAGAACTCAATTAGTCTCTCTCCTTTTTCATTCCTTGTCCCAAGCCCATATTCTCGTGTAACCTTTTCTTCTACTCCTTCCCCTACAACTGCATTCCAGTCGCCCATGACAATTAGATTTTCGTCCCATTTTACATACTGCATTACCCTTTCAATATCCTCATACACTTTCTCTATCTGTTCATCTTCAGCTTGCGATGTGGGCATGTATACCTGAACTATCGTTGTCGGTGTTGGTCTGCTGTCGATTCTGATTAGAACAACCCGGTCACTGAACTGTTCACAGTAACACGCCCTCTGCCCTACTTTCCTATTCATAACGCATCGTACACCTGTTATACCCCTACTATATCTAGATTGAGCCTTTGCATTTCCCTTTTCAGATTTTCTAATTTCCCTACCACGTTCAAGCTTCTGACATTCCACGCCCCGATTCGTAGAACTTTATCCTTTGGTTGATCATTCAAACTTTTTCTCATGGTAACCTCCCCCTTGGCAGTCCCCTCCCGGAGATCCGAATGGGGGACTATTCCGGAATCTTTTGCTAATGGAGAGATCATCATGACACTTCTTCAAATACAGGCCACATGTCCTGTGGAGACACGTTACGTGTCTTTAGTGCAGTGGTTTCCATTGCCTTCTGCATCCTCACGTCGTTGATCATTGCTGATTCTTCCGCCTTTTAGGGGCAATTTCCAACCCCTAGGACAAGATAGTATCCTGAACCTCTATCCGCTCCTCCGCCCTCTTTGACAAGGCCGTTGGCAGAATGAGGCTGACTTCTTATGCCGGAAGTCTTCGGCCGCCAATCCTGATCATTTATCAAAATCAGGCACTGGCGGGGATCGAACACGGGACCGAAGACGTTTTGATTATGAATCAAAGACGCTACCCCTAGACCACGGGTACGGTACTAGTCATTATGAATGTTCAAAAAATGGTTCAAATGGCTCTGAGCACTATGGGACTTAACTTCTGAGGTCATCAGTCCCCTAAAACTTAGAACTAGTTAAACCTAACTAACCTAAGGACATCACACACATCCATGACCGAGACAGGATTCGAACGTGCGACCGTAGCGGTCGCGCGGTTCCAGACTGTAGGGCCGAGAAGCCGCTCGGCCACCACGGCCTGCTATGAATGTTCGCTGCACTGTATATTCAGACACACTTGTACTCTGCGCAGCATTTATATCTGATGTTAGTTCTGCCACATTTCACCGTCTGTCCTGTTTCTCCAGTCTGCCCAGCTTACGCCGACCGACATCTTTAATGAGGGATGGCCACCGAACCTCACGACGTCTGAACGCGGTTTCCCCTTGGTTTCGCCACGTGTTGAAGAGACTCACCACAGTACTCCTCGAACACCCGACAAGTCGTGCTGTCTCCGAAATGCTTGTGCCGAGCCTCCGGACCATCACAATCTTCCCTCTGTCAAACTCGGATAATTTGCGCGCCCTCACAATTCTACACACGGACACTACGCTCACAGATGTCACACGCACCGTGTGTGTGTCTGACTAGCAGTTATTCCTCGCTGCTATCACGTGGACGTGTTTATACCGACAGTAGGTTGGAGGCTACAATGTTCTGCTGATCAACTTGTGTAGTATATGACGTAGTGATTTACGTCTTCATTTAGCCTGCACCGCAGAGTACTTCAATTCCGGAAGAATAGCAAGATTATTATTCCTGCGTAGTGGAATTTTTTTATTTATTACAAATTTTCTTGATGTAATACTTTTGCCACTAATGGACCATTTTGGTTTCAAGGGAAAAGGTTTCCAGAATGAGATTTTCACTCTGCAGTGGAGTGTGCGCTGTTATGAAACTTCCTGGCTGATTAAAACTGTGAGCCCGACCAGGACTCGAAGTCGGGACCTTTGCCTTTCGCGGGCAAGTGCTCTACCATCTGAGCTACCGAAGCACGACTTACGCACGGTCCTCACAGCTTCACTTGTGCCGGTATCTCGTCTCCTACCTTCCAAACTTTACGGAAGCTCTCCTGCGAACCTTGCAGAACTAGCACTCCTGAAAGAAAGGATACTGCGGAGCCATGGCTTAGCCACAGCCTGGGAAAGGGTTTCCAGAATGAGATTTTCGGTAGCTCAGATGGTAGAGCACTTGCCCGCGAAAGGCAAAGGTCCCGAGTTCGAGTCTCGGTCGGGCGCACAGTTTTAATCTGCCAGGAAGTTTCATATCAGCGCACACTCCGCAGCAGAGTGAAAATCTCATTCTGGAAACCTCCCCCAGGCTGTGGCTAAGCCATGTCTCCGCAGTATCCTTTCTTTCAGGAGTGCTAGTTCTGCAAGGTTCGCAGGAGAGCTTCTGTAAAGTTTGGAAGGTAGGAGACGAGATACTGGCAGAAGTGAAGCTGTGAGGACTGGGCGTGAGTCGTGCTTCGGTAGCTCAGATGGTAGATCACTTGCCTGCGAAAGGCAAAGGTCCCGAGTTCGAGTCTCGGTCGGGCACACAGTTTTAATCTGCCAGGAAGTTCCAATGGAACAGGTTAACACTAACTTTCGTGGAAAAAGTGTAACATAAACTGTTAATTCTCTGCCAAATTGTTGTTTATTAATGGCATGGGGACACCGTGCGTTGATTCAGAAACTGAGTTCGTGTTAGTGCTTCACCACATTTTGAGTCTCCCTAGGTTGTTCACTCTTGACCACACTTCACGAGATGGCGTAGTGACTAAACTGTTTCCTGTGATCGCAGAGGAAAATCGATGACGATATGGATTAGCGTCTTCGTCCGCGTCGCACTAGCGCGGAGGTCATTCAGTCCATTGTAATTGATGAGAGAGTTGTCTGAACGTTAAAATAAAAGCGGAGGCGATCAGTTCACGAGAAAGTTATTATTTTACACTTTAGCCAAACAGCACTGTCGTAATGGGATATTAGGGACTATTTCCGATTATTGCCAGATCCTACACTGGTATGAAGGAGACAGTTTGCCGTTTGTACTGACTCAAATTTGTAGCAGTATTTGCTGCAGCAGATCTTACTTTTGGAACATGGTGGTATTTCTCTGTCCTATTACGCACAGCCTACTTAGCAAACGTCTTGATAACTTCAGATTTTATTATGCCACGATGACCTTTCAGTATTGTCTTTTTATCGCGAAGATATAATTCTGCCACTACTACCGGATACAACAAGTAATTTCTGGTGTTGTTGACTACTCGTTTCCTTAACAGCACCAACCTAGAACCCTGATCTACCGTATCAAGACTTTGTCGTCATCTACGTTTATAGTACATTAAATTCCTTCTGGCACAGGTTCTAACCTTAACACAGAAGCACATGCAAAATGTCTGAATCGTCCTTCCCGATGTCTTCAACAAAAGATTCATCGCTTACCAGTTCACCAAATCGCGATCCATATGTGCCGTTTTATCAGCTGTTAACCAGTGTTTTATTAAACGATAGAATGTTCAAGTACAATTACTGTATTGTTATGACTGCGAATATCATTTCATAAAGTAACTCAGGACGGACACAATCAAGCAAATACTAACAAATTGTGTAGTGGAAAAACCACGACCTCACTAATGCAATTTTTGGATTGTCACTATCGCCCAAAATAATATACATGTAGTAGATGTCGGCTGTTGTATTTGATATGGCAGTAGTACAGCGTCTCCTCATTCATCAGGAGGTAGTAGTAAGTCAAAATAAGCGAAGTACTTCAACACGCATCGCTTCACGTGAACCGCAAAGAAACAAGAACTTAAATTATTACTAATCCGTTGCAGTAACAACTGAGCATTACGGAATATAAGTGACAAAGTAAGCGAGCTATGGTACTCTTGTGAGCATACGGCTCTTTTATAACACTATCACACCGGAAGATGATTGCTGTCCTAAGACTGATTTGATGTTCTCCACAAGAGCCTGTCTTCTGCAAGTACAGAATTTTCATGTAGCTTTTCAAGTACAGAATTTTCATGTAGCTACTGTATCCTACCTTTACTTCAACGTGATTACTGTACTTCAACCTTCATATTTCTTAGCAGTTTTACCCTCCATGATTCCCTCCACACCCAGATTATCTGTTCTTCAATGGCGCACCATATTTCATTTTGTTTTATTTTACTTACTTTTTTTTTTGAGTGATCAGCCATCTGGAGGATGCGGCCCTCCACGAGTTCTTCTCCTGTGCCAACTTCTTCATCTCAGAGTAGCTCTTGCTAACAATTGAGGCAGTAGGTTTACTGTCTCAATTATTGCCTGGACGTATTCCAGTCTCTGTTTTTGTCTACAGTTTTTATCCTATATGGTTTTATCTAATATCAGGGACGTTATTCCGTGATGTCTTAACAGTTGTCCTACCATCCTGTCCCTCTTCTTGTCGGTGTTCTCCACATATTTCTCTACTCGCCGATTGTCCGGAGAACTTCCTCATTCCTTACCTTATCAGTCCACCTAATTTTCAGCATTCTTCCGTAGCAAATCTCAAATTAATCGTTATTTTCTTTTCCGGTTTTCCCGCAGTCCATGTTTCACCATAATACAATGCTGCACTCCAAATGTACATTCTCAGAAATTTTTTCCTCGGATTGAGATCTGTATTTGATTCTAGTAGACTTCTCCTGGCAAAGAACGCCATTTTTACAAATGCTGGTTTGAATTTCATTCGTCCTTGCTCCGTCCGTCATGACTTATTTTGCTGCCAAGATAGCAACATTCCTTAATCTCGTCTACTTCGTGATCACTAATCTTGATGTTAAATCTCTCGTTGTTCTCATTAGATTCATTTTTCTTCCATTTAGTATCAATCCATATCGCGTACCCATTAGATTGCTCATTCCGTTCAACAGATCCTGTAACCTTTTCTAACTTTCACTCAGGAATAGCAGTGCTATCAGTGAATCTCTTCATTGATATCCTTTCAGCTCGGACTTTAATTCAAAGCTGAAACCTTTCTTTTGCCTCTTTGATTTATCGATTGAACAATAGTCACACCCTTTTTAATCGGAGCACCTCGTACTTAATCTTCCACACTTATTGTCCTCTCTTGGTTCTTGTACATATTGTACGTTACTCATCTTTGCCTTTAGCTTATCTCTATTTTTCTCAGAATTTCAAACATCATGCGCTATTTGACATTGTCGAACGCTTTTCCTAGGTCGACAAATCCTATGAACTGGCGCCTTTACCTCTTCTGAAGCCAAACTGATTGTCATCTAACACATCCTCAATTTTACTTTCCATTCTTCTGTATGTTATTTTTGTCAGAAACTTGAATGTATGAGCTGTTAAGCTGATTGTGTGATAATTCTCACAGTTGCCGGCTCTTGAAATTTTTGGAATTGTGTGTATGATGTTTTTAAGAAATCTGGGGATACGTGAATATATCCCATCATTTTGTCAAGTTGTGAAGTAAGCCGTTTTTTCATCAGCTATATTCAATACGTCTTCATAGACCACACTGCTTCAATAGGGCAAGTGGCAACCAGATGAGTATTTCGACAGGTGTGTAGAATCAATGTGTGGGCATGCACCAACAGACAGAAAAGTGTAACGCACACCAATTCGAAGACAGCCACGGGAGTTAATTGTGAGTACTATCGCACAGGAAGTTTAAAGGCTCATGCATCCAAGTTGCTAGCAAACACAATATACAGAAGAATGGAAAAGAAAACTGAAGATCAGTTGTAAATTATCAGTTCGCCATTTCGAAAGATAAAGATACCACAGAGGCAGTTCTGATTTTACGATTGATAATGGAAGAACGGCGTAAGAATAATCCAGAAACGTTCGTTGGATTTGTAGGTGTGGAAAAAGCGTCTACATTGTAAAATGTTACAAGATAATCGAAATATGCACAAGAATTAAGAGAGAACAATGAGAATGGAAGACCAAGAAGAACGTGCTCGGATTTAAAGCGTGTAAGAGAGGGCTTTTGTATTACGCCCTTATTGTTAAACCCATACATCGGAGAAGCAATGACGGAAATATATGGAAATTTCAATGGTGAGACAAAAATCCGGTGTGAAACTATGTCAATGATAAAACCCAGTGATGACATTCCTGTCCTCAAAGTGAAGAAGAATACAAGATCTGACGAATGGAATGAACAGTCTAACGAGTACAGAATATGGATTGAGATTAAACAGAAGAAAGGAAAAGAATTGTGTAGCGTAAGTTATAGAATACTGTTGGCAGCAAGGTAATACACGACGATCGAGGGATAGAGAACATAAAAAGCAGAGTAGCACAGAAAAAAAGGAAGTTTCTGGCCAAAAGATATTGTCTAGTGTCAAACATAGACTTTAGTTAGAGTAGGAAATTTCTGAGAGTATACATTTGGAGCATTGCATAGTACGGTGGTGAAACATGGAATGTGGGGAAAATGGGAGCAGGAGAGAATCGAAGAGTTTGAGGTATGGTGTTACAGAAGAACGTTGAAAATTAGAGGCTGATAAGGTAAGGAAAGAGGTGGTTCCCCTCGGATTCTGAAAGGAAAGGAATATATGGGAAACGTAAGGGAAACACTGAGATGAAGGACGCACAAGAAGGTCGGACATGTATTAAGACATCAGGGGGTAATCCATGGTACTATAAGGAGCTGTAGGGAATAAAAACTATAAGGAAAGGCAGAGATTGGAATACATTCAGCAGACAATTGTGACGTAAGGTTGAATTGCTACTCTCAAATGAAGAGATTGGCACAAGTGAAGAATTCGTGTCGGGCTGTTTCGAAGTAGTCAGAACACTGATGACTCTGTTCTTGTTTGTGGTGTTTATCATGCACGTCCCAATGCCTTATGGTGTTTGCAGTTGTAACAAATACTTTCCTACATTTTTTACCGGTGCTTAAATTTACACTCGATGCTAATGTGTTACTGCTTGTCAGATAATCTTTCTTGCTGTTGTCAGTCTACAGTATACACCATCTTTACATCTGCTGTCGGCAGATGTTTTGCTGCCGAAATAGCAGAACTTGCTTACTGGTTTCAGTGCCTCATTTTCTAACCAAATTCCTTCAGCATCACATAACTTAATTCGACTACACTCCATTATCCTTACTTGGTTGATCCAGGGAGAGGGGTCCAAACAGCGGGTTCTTCGACGCCATCAGATTACTAAAGGATGGGAAGGAAGTGAGCAGTGCCTTTTCAACGGGACCTTCCCGGCATTTGCCTGTAGCTATTTAGGAAAACCACGGAAAACCTGAATCAGGATGGCCGGATGCGGGTTTGAACAGTGGTCCTCACGAATGCGAGTCCAGCGTGTGAACCATTGCGCCACCTCGCTCGGCCATTACCATCGTTTCACTTCGATATTCATCTTACATCCTCTTTTAGAGACACTATCTGTTGCGCTCAACGAATTATTCTATGTGCTTAGCCGTCTCTGACAGAATTGTAATGTAATGAGCAAAACTTATTTCATAGTCTCTCTTAACGCTTGCTAAATGTACTGACTGAATGTGATGGCAGCGTGGCTACAGCCCCCTCCTACTCCCTTCTCAATCACTCGCTGCCTTTCATGACCTTCTCCTCTTACTGCTACAGAATGGTTTCTACATAAATTGTACATAAACTTTAATACACTGCACTTTATCTCTCACAATCTAAGATTTCAAACATTATGTTAATCATTGTCAAAATATTCAGATGCCAAACCAGCAGGATTTCATGGGTGTATTTTAACCTTTCGTGGTGAATGACTATATTTGTAAATGTTCTCACAGAATTTGCATTTCCTTTACAGAGATAGCTAGGGTTAGCTGGCATAATAGGATCTTCAAAATTACGCAGACGATAACTACAGAACAGCGAGAAAACTTTCTAGCATGTTATAACAAAAACATGATTTGTCACTATCTTTCAATAAAGTAACCAATTCATACAGATAATCTTAGTCAGCTTGCTGCTGTTGGAAGAAATTAACATGTTTGCATCCACCCTTGAAAGTTACAGCTGTTCGTGTGTGATTTATGATTATAGCTTGTAACAAGCGCTTATGGTTTATATTTTAACAATTTTCTATTCTCAGAGATAATTCGGCTTCATTGTAACTTTTAAATCAAACATCAAACCAACATAGCAACCATCTCTACGTCTACGTACAGGATTTTCTATGTAGAAATTCTCCATTTGAACCTTCACTTCTTTCTCCTTGAAATCCTCACAGTCTACATCCACATTTATAATCAGCAAGCAACTGTGAAGTGCAGAGTACGTCCAGTTGTGCCAGTTATTGGGGCTTTCTCTCTGTCCATTCGCGTATGTATCGTGGGAAGAGATTTACATTTATAGTTTCGTATTTGTGTAATTAACAGTCAATTTAACAAAGATGTGGAAGGAAACTGAGTTCGATCATTTAATAATAAGTTGACGAGTATGCGTTTTGATCGCACTGTGCTTGAAGAAGTCAATGAAGTTATCTACAAAAAGAAAAATGAAAAATATACCAGCTAATATAGACACCTGTCCACATTCAAAAATTTTCTAATCGGATTACTAACTTACCAAATACAGGAATTAGTGCGAATGAGCTCAAAGTCTTAAATATGGGCATTAAATTCGCTTCTGTCAAGTAAAACCTCTGGCAAACAGATATGGATCTAGAACACATGTAGTGAAAAACGTTTCTGTGAATCACTTGGTAGCGGAAGATTTAAGTACTGTTACTGGTGCTAGTGACTCACCCCCACACTCTGACATTTGTACATTCAGCATGTTAAAGAAGATAACAGTTTCCAACACTGTCCTCAGACACCTGACTTACACTGCAACATTTTGCGCGCCCACATGCACAGACACACACACCCACCAACCCACACACACACACACACTCACACACACACACACACACACACACACACACACACGCACACGCGCACAACCGATTCGAACACTAAATTAGCACTATTGTCCAGGACAACTGGTAATATTCTCTCAGTGTTAAAATAATCCCAATCTCACGATTCCAACCAATGTTTTAAGGAGGTTGTCCTTGCTTATCTTCCAAATGAAGGAAATTAAAGTCCACTCGAAAATATCATAAAATAGGAAAGGAAACTAATGAGTTGGTTAACATCAAGATTATCTGTGACACAATAGCGGAAGAAGCAAGAGAATTCTCCTATCTAGGATGAAACATAACACAAGATGGCCAAAGAAGGGAGGTGGCTGAAAACGGTTTCTACAGGTGAAGGAGAGTCCTACTTGTAGAGATAGATATGGACATCAGAGAAAAGATCTTGAAAGTGTGAATCTGAGCACACTATTGTAAAGGAGTGAAACGTTGACTATTATAAATGTGAATAATAAGAAACAAGAAGTATTTGAAATGTTGACTTATCCTAGAATGACCACAATTTAATGATCACATTGAATGTATGCCATCCCTTGCTAATTTGGACTTATATCTTCATGAATGATAATGAACACGGTTTTGGAATGACATTTAATCCATTATATTGGACAAGACAGTAGTGGGGCAACAACGACACTGGTGCATTTTGTTAGTACAAATTGCCTACATCACAGGCAAGTATGATTCACAGGTAAACCTACTGCTCTTTTTGACTGACAGATTATGACTCCTTGGGTACAATCCATACTTTTGATTGTTGTGTCCTTAAAGTATTGTTCCCCAATCCTCCTCTCCCCTCACCCCGTCCTATACCTGGAAATTGGCGGCTCTGCAGTGGAGAGAAAGGATATCACGACAAGAAATTCAGTTATATAAGCACAGGATATGCTGTTTATTTATAAAATTCAATTTTCAGGGGATACATCTCACTTTTATTTGGTGGGAAAAGCTTACATCCAGCAGCAACAGGTCCTAATTATGTAATTACATTGTGTCAGATTGAAGGTGTCCTCTTATTGGAAAATCTTCTAGTGTGCACACACCTTGACATGCAGGGTTCCCCCACTTAGATAGACATAATGACTGCAGTCCTACCCTTGCTCCTAATGACATAACTGTAATCACAAAGGAAAGTATGAAACATGATATAGTATATTGCGATGTACTGTATCACAGTTCATTCCTCACCATTTGGGGTCTCTGGCGTCTGTGTCTATTGTCAGAGCACCGCCACGAATGTCAAAACAGCCCATTGTGTAGTTACAGATCACGTTACTACATACCTTCAACCATGGATCGGATAACGGCTCCTTTGTTCTTGTAGCTCCCAAACAGCATTTTATTAATAGGAAAATTCCAGACCCGCTTCCCATCTTTGTCGTCCCCAAGATGCCACTCCATGCTGTATGAACCAATTTTTCAAAACATGAAGGTGAAGTTTTGCATCTCTCCTCAGAATACAGTATTGCTACTGGCTAATACTGGAGACAAAGGGAAAGCCTATACAATTTCCTTAACAAAAATAGTGTGAGATAATCGATTACCATTAGCCTGTCAAATTAATTATTTAACAATATACAGGGGTCAAATCGATCGCTTAAAACACCCACTTCCATCTTACAGCTACCCTTCTTCGTAATAAAACATATTTTCAACATTTCAGTATCACACACAAACATAATGCAAATCAAGTATGAAATTTTCGTTACAAATTCGTTGTAGTGCTAAATACATCTGAGGTCTTGTTCATGCCTTCCTCCACCACAACATTTCCACTAATCTGATGTACTTGACGGAAAAAAAACTCTTGACAATCACAGAAGCTAAGGATCACGAGGTGCACGTCATCCTCCACCCACACCATTGCCCCCATTTGCACTGGTGGCTGCGAGAGAGACCCATACCTGAATGCATACATGCATGCAATACAACTATCTGAAACAATAAATTGATGAATCAGAAATCTGATGTCACAATTAGGTTTTCAAAAGTAATGTAGACTTTCTAAACTGATTCTTTCCGCATCATTTGGAAGGGAGGAGGAAGGTGCATGATAGAATAGAGACAACAGTAAATACCACTGCAAGACAGAGTCCATTGTGATGTATTGAGTAGCACTGAACACAATACACTTAAACCCTATCCAGTCCATTGCAATAAGCTGTCATGGCTAGATGTCACAGACAGCTGAAAACACTCACATGTCTCGTGCACTCCTGTCCCAAGGTACACACACAGCCCCTACCCTCATATAGTGAGGTAACTGACGAGTTGTGGTTCCCCGGGAATATTCTAAGTTCTCTAAGTTCGGAGTTGGCGTGCCGCGCGGGGGCCCAGAAGCAACCATGTGGTGCCGAATGTTAGGTGAGCATGAGGGGTAGCCCCAGCATGTGGTCCAGCTGTGCAGCTGGGATTTCCATGTTGACACTGTGTCGATGAAGGAGACATGCTGGGAGTGCTAGAGATGATGGACTTTGTGAAACCATCATCGCAGACGTTTCACAGTTCGTATAGTAATTAATAGTATTCAAATGAATCATGATACATCAAAAAGAAACATGTTCCTCACCATTATTTGCGTGATGATTCTGGTGGTGTAATGAGATTTTCAATATCTTTATTAGTTTAAAGTTTAGTATATGACTAAATTATAAAGTAACACCCAGCAACGAATTTCCAAATTTTAAACAGTTCATCCAATTTCGTTGATCGACTTGTCTTTAGGAAGCTGTTAGTGTAAACCTAAATTGGTATACATTATATGCATGTAACTTGTCTAGTACATGGGTTGGAGGTCAAAGTGGCTGATTACTATCGATCGCGTAAGGCCATAAGTACTCCTCAGTAACACGAAGAAACTGTAGCAGCATGCTTATAAATATATTTATTTGTCTATTCTTTATTTATATCCGATATATAATATTCATGAAGAAATTGGTTAAATATTTACTGTGTTTTAGAAAGCACAGAGACATTAGGCTACTGGCCTACCTTTTGTTCTATCCCTTTGATATATGTTTATTTAATTTGCTTATGTATCTAAAAATGTGTGTTGGAGCGTGTTTCTGGTCCAGCCTTAGGAATATTTATTCAATTTCAGTTTCAAGTGATGGAGCTCCAGACGGACACAGTTTGAAGCACTTTACGTAAATCAACTGCGCTGTCAATTCTAAAGTATTGTTCTAGTGTCTGGGGTCAGTGGCTAGCAGGTATTGGTGGGAAAACACATAAACACATGCACTCCTAAGGCTACATAGTTCTCCACTGGAGACACACTTTAATGTTAGATCCTTGCGGTTTCTGACCTATTAGTTGTGTGAAATGCTATGCTGTTACTATCCCAATTTAAGAAACATATTCCCAGCGTATGGCATACGTTCTGCTTGCAGATTTCTGTATGATGAACTATGGTGACAAACTGTAAATTGAAAAGAAACTACTTCCTTAAAAGATCTATTCTTTGTGATACATGCACAATATAGTTTTCCAGAGGTGTTAGTGCCAACTGCTCACATCTCATCAGCGTTTAGAAATAATACTATGCCCGCTTTAGTCCTATATAATTATTACGGTTATGACGGGAGAATTCCTTTTACAAAGATGGGGCAATCTTACACATCATGCCGCCAAGATCTCCATAAACAGGATATCTGTCAAGCAGATGTATACACAGGGATTGCAGTCAATTCGCGTATATCTGCATTACCTCCATTAAAATGCAACCAGAATGTTGCTTCGACGAAAAATGACTGTTTCCCTGTTTCCTGGAGCTTCCATGTCAACGTTTTCTCCAATTCCTCTAGCTACCACGTACGTGTTCCCATGGTCAAGAATTGTTCTGCACCAAACGGAACACATGCAAGTACTCCCTCAATTTCACTGAATTTCCTTCAATTTATTTTTCGTCATTTTTCAAAATTTTATCGACTTTATGTCACTTCTGCCAATGGAATCATGACTGATTCTCGTTCCATATTCTAAAATTGCTTGTAAAAGCAGTTGCCAAGACCTAGCGCAAAGGGAGTGCACTCTACTCGAAAGTTTCCAATCTATGACGACATATTCTACAATTACAGTGCATTTGCTCTCTTTTCTGTATGACTGTGTCACGGAACAATAGATTAAGGACCTGTCAATCAAATGGAATGATTTCCCAAAGTGGTCATAACCTGTCAATCAGAAGAGAGTAATAGGTTTGGCTCTGAGTGCATACTTCCCCCTGACGTAGGCAACCTGTACTAACAAAATGCGACAGTGTCCTTGTTGCCCCACTGCTTAAGACCCATGATAAGGGAACCAAAGGAAAAATTGTCTTTAGTATATGGTCACAGTGGTTTCTGGACAGACCAAATACTGGGCGATGGACCACTTTTGGTGATGTGATCATCAGAGTTACTGGAATTCTGATATTATAGCATCTGCCCATGTTTATCAAGGCAATGACATCATTGTTCCCAGAATTCTGACAACATTGTGTTTGAACAGTTGCATCAAGGCCATAAGATCATCATTCCTGGAATTCTGACATCATCACGTCGCTGCCTGTGAAGGCCATCGCCACCCTCGCCCCTCAGCCTGTCCCACGCTCCCAGTGCTCCCATACATCCCTTTGCCTCTGATAATTGCAGAATTAATTTCCATGTGGTGATAATACTTATGTTCCACAAAAGCTACGAACTGGTAAAGCCTCTATTTGCGACGTTAAACATATCCCCTGTTAATATGTATGATATTTGTAAATGCATAACGCTGTTGTGCAAGTCTAGCCTCCTCTTGAGCAATTTCAGTCAATTGTGAAATTGTCATTTGCTGTGTGTACACATACTTTCTGGGTGAAGGGGTTCCCACTGCCTTTGAGCAGTATGCTCTCCACTGTAGGTCAGCACTCGGGTATTTGTTATAAGAAATAAACTTTTTCCAAAAGTATCTGAATAATCTGAAAGAGTCACACGTTTTACAAACATGCATCATACAGGCATCACATCGCTGTAATGTTGGCGTCTCACATGTGACAAACACCCCAAAATTAATTTAGTGCTCTAAACCACATGTATTATTTGTCAATCACTTGCTGTTGCTCTCCATTCGAGGCACCAGATCTGGAATTTGGTAAGTGTTGGCTGTGCAATAGATAAATTGGTAGTATTTGTTGTATCACTGGTAAACTGGCGTCTTGGCGCAATACATACAGCACATATGCCACAACTGTACCACATTTATGCCACAGTTACACCAAAATTACATCACAATTAGGCCTTAATTTACTATATATAAGCCCTACATATGGGGTACAAACACTGCAGATGCACCATACAAACGCTGTATGTATGCTGCCATAAGACACATCGACAATATCAAAATAATGATGTCAGGATAGAATGCAAAATGTTCTTGGGTGCTTTCAGATCGGGAAAATGGTAAAACTGGATATAAAATTTGAACATTGGTAGTATACCAAACCTGAATATTGGTAAAAACTCTGATAAGAGTAGCCAAAATGTAGATGTACCACCCAAAACTTGAGCACTTTACGCAGATGTGTATATACTAGCTTACTGTGTAGAACACATCCATTCTTGCAGAAAAATGTATGTGTAATGTAAATAATTAGCTGCCTAGGTCTTCACAAAACAGCACTTACACAATAGCTAATCGCAGTCTCACAACATAGCCTACGCTCAAAAGTTTCCAAACAATCTGATTTATTTATTGTACATTGCACTTTTAAACTCAGGTAATAGTGGTAGTGCTCCACTGCTTCTCATGCATTTCTAAAACCTCGAACAAATTAGTCCAGAAAATTGTTGAAATATGTCCCAACAACAATTTTACTAACTGTGTAATTCTGTGGAATTAAGGAATTCAAGAAACAATGTGCACTAATCAACCAGAACATTATGAGCACCTACCTAATAGCCAGAATGTCCATGTTTGGTATGGATAACAGCGACAACGTGTCATGGCCTGGAATCAAAGAGGCCAAGGTAAGTCGCTGGATGCAACTGGCACCACTTTTACACACACAAATCAGCTAATTCCTGTAAATTCCAGGGACGGTGGTGTTGAGCTCTGATGCCACGTTCAGTCATTTCCCAGGTGTGTTCAGTTGGGTTTAGATCTGGGAGGCCAGGACATGAATTGGAACTCGCCACTCCTGACCTTGTGACACAGTGCATTATCTTGCTGAAAAATGCCACTGTTATTAGGAAATTTGATCGTCATGTAGGGATGCACATGGTGTGCAACAAATGTACAATACTCCTTGACAATTTGGAGCCTTGCACGAGTTCCCCCTGAACCAATGGATTCCCACGTGAATGTTTTCCAGAGCATAATGCAGTCGCAACTAGCCAGCCACAGTGGTCTAGCGGTTCTAGGCGCGCAGTCCGGAACCGCGCGACTGCTGCGGTCGCAGGTTCGAATCCTGCCTCGGGCATGGATGTGTGTGATGTCCTTAGGTTAGTTGGGTTTAAGTAGTTCTAAGTTCTAGGGGACTGATGACCACAGATGTTAAGTCCCATAGTACTCAGGGCCATTTGAACCATTTTAGTCGCAACTAGTTTGTTTCAGTCCCGCTGTGCAGGTGTCAAGAAGCTGTTCCCCTGGAAGACGACGGATTCGTGACCTCCCATCGGCGTCATGAAGAAGGTATTGGGATTCATTAGAACACACAACGCTCTGCCACTGCGCCAACGTCCGGTGCCGATGGTTACTTGCCCATTTGCCAATATTTTGGTATTAACCTTGGGGCACACATAGGTCGCTGGGTGAGAAGGCCCATCGTAATAGTGTTCGGTGCACTTTGTGTTTAGACGCACTTGTACTCTGCCAGCATTAAAGTCTGAAGCAGTTCGTTGCGTGTCTTGTTTTACCACTCCGACCAGACTACGACGTCCAACATCTTTAACGGGAAGTGGTTGCCGAACCCCATGATCTATGGACATGATTTGACCATGGTTTCGACTAGTGTTGAAGGCACTCATCACAACACTCCTCGCACACTTGACAAGTCTTGCAGTTTCCAAAATTCTCGTGATGAACCTCCAGGCCATCACAACCAGCCCTCGATCAAACTCAGATAGCTCGTGCACTTTCCCCATTCTACACACATATAGCACGCTCACTGATACTACATGCAGCATGCATGTGTCGGACTAGCAGTCATTCCCCTCCAGGTGTCGTTGCTATCACCTGGACGGTTTCATACCGATAGTAGGTCAGAGTCACATTATTCTGACTAATCAAATATTGTACATGGTTCTCAATATCATCATCTTACCTGGTTTTCACTCTGTAGCTGGTATCCGGTCTCTGATCGCAGTAGGCGAATCGATTTTCACGTAAACGAAAGTAAAGTTTTGTGCATTACGAAATGTTCCTTGTCTAACCGCTGCTGACAGTTAACGTGATGGCAGATTTTAATCAACATAATGTTATCATAAAGCGCTCCGACATAGGTGTAAGCACATTTAAATTCTTCTTGCGAAGCAGCGTACAATTTTCGGTTTAATTTAGTTTCTAAGGACAGTAGCAAAGTTACCCAGGTTTTACAGTAATACCCACATGCCAAAGTGTTAGTCATTTGGCCTTCTCCTCATTCCTAATAGAACTTCTCAAGATTCCATGCTGACTCTTTCCGTTATCACAGAGGACTGATCGGATGCGACAACCAAACCACCTAAGATGCTCTAAAGATTCAAGATGATGACACTTCTGCTCACGTAAACACACACACACACACACACACACACACACACACACACACACACACACACCACGTTTCTTGTAGTGGACGTTTTCGCAACAGCTGTATATAAATTGCAGATGTTTCAAATAAAATACCTTTTGCATGCTGCACATCGAAATTTATATTTTTATTTATGCACCCAGACGCGTTTCGCGTTTTGTACAAGGCATCTTCAGTGGGTGTCAGGTAACTTATAATTCACAACATCTAAGCAAACTGCTTTTTCTCACCTGGCAACCAGTTGGACACTTCACAGTTCACTTTCAGTTCACTCAACTTCTGCAGAACATTTGAGAGAAAATAACCACAAACCTATACTTATTTTCATGCCTCCTAACGGAGGATTAGGTGGTTGCTTGTTACCCTCAGCAGAGGACGTTGTCCTTGGACTACCACTTATTTCTATCGGCGTTGAATTATTTCATATATGTTCATATATGTTCGTGAACACGAAACATCGAACGGGACAGGCAGCTAGTAGGTCCTCCTTAATAGTTCTGTTTTACCTGGTTTTGTTATTATGAAATAAAACTTGTATGGTTTGCTGCATGCATAGAAGTAATGGTTTAGAAAGTGGATGGTTGGTTACCGTGTAACCTCCCCCTCACTTATCGACCATAATGACAGTGAAAAATTAAACCGCGTGTACCTAATGGAAATTTGGGAAAAAGCAGTCGTCACCGAAGTTAATCTGTCGGTAAAGAGGGAGGAAAGGGTTACATCTAAATGAAAGGAAAAATGCAAATTAAACTGGTGGAAATTAATTTTGAAAAGGGGTAAAGTTGATAAAGAAAGTAAATGTGCGTCCGTTACGTTAACAATCAACTAGCGGTAATAAGATATTTGAGATTTGGGGGAAATTACGGTCGCCAGTCCTATGGACAATTACTATAGTAACTGAAAAAGAAAGGTTATTACACATGTAATTAGCACTAGAGGCGTGGCAACTGAAGGTTGACACGTGTAGTGTAAAAATGAAAGTTTGTCAGAAGTAATAAATTTCGCTAAACTATGACTTAATTTAGCAAAAGAATTAATAAAATTGGAAAATTGAAAGTTAATTTAGTGACTGAAATTAATAGTGAGATTTGGTTCCGAAGCACTACGAAATTCAGTAAAATAAGGATAGTCTTGGGCTACCTCAACAATCATTTCAACAACTACTTGAATCTACGCAGTTTAGAAATAAGAGATTTAACTTTGAACTTGAATTAAATGATTCTGAACAATTAACAATAGTAAAATTTAGTACGTACCAAGCTGAGATGCAGTCACAGGTAAGCTAAAATATGGTAACAAAACTCGCACTCTTAATTTGTGCTTGTGTAATCTAAGTATTGAATACTTTAACTCAACTTTGAAATTAAAGTAGTGAAATCGAATGATGCTGGCGTTTGAATTTCAACGACACTCGGGTTCATTCCGGAAAAGGAAGGGACCCTGCTTGGTAATGCAATTGGGACGATGAGCAACAAAGGTTCATGCTACGTTGCTGTAATTTTGTGATTTGAACAGTTTGAAAAGCTGAGGTCTGCCATACAGTTCTAGAACTTTACGCGCTTCCAGTCTTCCTTGTTGGTTGATTGAAGGTTTGAAGCCGTCGATCGAGGAGGTGGCGACAGTCACTCATTGTCGGCCGTCGCTGTTGCAGAAGCTGGATGTTGGCGCGCCTTCTTCTCGACACGGTCACCAGGCGAAACGGGCTCTTGATGTGCGCCAGCTACTGCTTCCCGTCCTCGACACCGTGTCAGAAACTATCATAGCAAGTCGAGCGCAATTACATGCTGCCCAACCCCGAAAGCGCGGCAACTCGCGGGAGCGTCACACAACACACCTGCTCCACTGCACCACCCCAGCCAGACTCCCCTCTCTGCCCGCGCTCCACGCGACAAAGTTCACTCCCAAAGATCCTAAACACTTTGGTTCTCCCCACGACCTATCGATGTATTCGTTCGATAGCATAGTTTTCCTTAGGCCAGACCCAGCGTATAAATACAAATAATATTCACAAAACAAACCAACATAAATGCGTTATATATATATATATATATATATATATATATATATATATATATATATACAGTAAAACAATTACAATATATAAAGACACAGAAATGTCATATCTTCAGGTAACAAAATAAGGAAAAAAATTAGCAGTGCAGCAGATGCAAAATAGGAGGATATACATTTCCGGCGTTACAACCGGTTTCTTCCAAAATAGGATTTCATAGCAGAGAACAGAATGAACTGTGTGTTGGACCCAGTGCAGAGATCAAGAAACAGATTTTGGTAAGGTACTCCACCTTAACCTGTGCTAATCAGTTCCGTGTAGTATTACTAGTTTATGCCAAAAAAGAATCTCATAGGTGGGAACAGAGAGGACTGTGTGTTTGACTCTGTGTAAAACGAACAAACTATTTTCAGCATGCTCGACTGCACTCTTAGCCAACCACATCCAGGGTAGTTAACGATTAACTTATGGAACAGCTGCTGTGTGTTGTTAACTTTCAGCTGTACGTAGCTGTACGACACTGGAAGCGGAAGTGGTCCGCAACAGTAGATTCTGGTATGCGATTTGATACGCACACCTCATCTGGAAGATACGTGCTTCAATTAAATTTGTAGTGGCGCTTAGCTGAGGCTACGAGCACGAGAGCGCGAGAGGCCTGCGTGTATGTTCCAGTGGTATGACCGCTCTTTTCGAGAAATACAGCAAATGCGATTCGACTTTGGTGCTTCCGTGCAGTGGCCCACGCACATGCAATTTAGCGATTCGTCAAGTCGCATTCTCTAAAGTACGCATGCATACGTACACAATGTTGGGTCCTGCAAAAAGTACGACTGTGTCATGGTAAAGCGTCGTACAAAACAGAAAGCCTGGCATCTTTCTTCTAAATATCGCTCCACGCAGTTATTAGGGAGCAAACGAAGACCAATTGACCCCTCCTCGATTTGTGGCTATAACCAGAGAGCCTGGACAGTCTTCCTACTGAGTTGTTGTTGTGGTCTTCAGTCCAGAGACAGGTCTGATGCAGCTCTAAATGTTACACACTCCTGTGCATGCTTCTTCATCTCCCAGTATCTACTGCAGCCTACATCCTTATGAATCTGCTAAATGTATTCATCTCTCGGTCTTCCTCTACGATTCTTACCCTCCACGCTGCCCTCCAATACTAAATTGGTGATCCCTTGATGCCTCAGAACTTGTCCTAGCAATCGATCCTTCTTCTAGTCAAGTTGTGCCACAAATTTCTCCCAATTCTAATCAGTACCACCTCATCAGTAATGTGATCTAGCCATCTAATCTTCAGCATTCTTCTACAGCACCACATTTCTTGTGTCAACTGTTTATCGTCCATGTTTCACTTCCATACATGGCTACACTCCATACAAATACTTTCAGAAACAACTTCCTGAACTTAACTGTATACTCGATGTTAACAAATTTCTCTACCTGAGAAACGTTTTCCTTGCCATTGCCAGTCTACATTTTACATCCTCTCTTTGCTCCCCAAATAGCAGAACTCATCTACTACTTCAAGTGTCTTATTTCCTAATATAATTCCCTCAGCATCACCCGATTTTATTGGACTACATTCCATTATCGTCGTTTTGCTCTTGCTGATGTTCATCTTATATCCGCCTTTCAAGACACTGTGCATTCCGTTCAACTGATCTTCCAGGTCCTTTACTTCTCTGACAGAATTGCAATGTCATCGGCTAACCTCAAAGTTTTTATTTCTTCCCCATGAATTTTAATTCCTACTCCGAATTTTTCTTTTGTTTCCTTTACTGCTTGCTCTTTTTTTATTATTATTTTTTTATTTTTTATTTTTTTGTCATCAGTACTGACTGGTTTGATGCGGCCCGCCACGAATTCTTTTCCTGTGCTAACCTCTTCATCTCAGAGTAGCACTTGCAACCTACGTCCTCAATTATTTGCTTGGCGTATTCCAATCTCTGTCTTCCTCTACAGTTTTTGCCCTCTACAGCTCCCTCTAGTAGAGGGTATTTGATATTAATAGACTTCTCTTCGCCAGAAATGCCTT
The DNA here is from genome assembly GCF_021461395.2 of Schistocerca americana. Classification (NCBI taxonomy): domain Eukaryota; kingdom Metazoa; phylum Arthropoda; class Insecta; order Orthoptera; family Acrididae; genus Schistocerca; species Schistocerca americana. The sequence goes on from NC_060126.1 coordinate 332,570,714, forward strand.
TTTTGCCATAGCGAATCTGCTTTTGATGTCCTCCTTGCTCCGTCCGTCATTGGTTAATTTACTGCCTAGGTAGCAGAATTCCTTAACTTCATTGACTTAGTGACCATCAATCCTGATGTTAAGTTTCTCGCTGTTCTCATTTCTACTACTTCTCATTACCTTGGTCTTTCTCCGATTTACTCTCAAACCATACTGTGTTCTCATTAGACTGTTCATTCCGTTCAGCAGATCATTTAATTCTTCTTCACTTTCACTCAGGATAGCAACGTCATCAGCGAATCGTATCATTGATATCCTTTCACCTTGTATTTTAATTCTACTTCTGAACCTATCTTTTATTTCCATCATTGCTTCCTCGATGTACAGATTGAAGAGTAGGGGGGGAAAGGCTACAGCCTTGTCTTACACCCTTCTTAATACGAGCACTTCGTTCTAGATCGTCCACTCTTAATATTCCCTCTTGGTTGTTGTACATATTGTATATGACCCGTCTCTCCCTATAGATTACCCCTACTTTTTTCAGAACCTCGAACAGCTTGCACCATTTTATATCGTCGAACGCTTTTTCCCGGTCGACAAATCCTATGAAAGTGTCTTGATTTTTCTTTAGCCTTGCTTCCATTATTAGCCGTAACGTCAGATGTGCCTCTCTCGTCCCTTTACTTTTCCTGAAGCCAAACTGATCGTCACCTAGCGCATTCTCAATTTTCTTTTCCATTCTTCTGTGTATTATTCTTGTAAGCAGCTTCGATGCATGAGCTGTTAAGCTGATTGTGCGATAATTCTCGCACTTGTCAGTTCTTGCCGTCTTCGGAATTGTGTGGATGATGCTTTTCCGAAAGTCAGATGGTATATCGCCACACTCATATATTCTACACACCAACGTGAATAGTCGTTTAGTTGCCACTTCCCCCAGTGATTTTAGAAATTCTGATGGAATGTTATCTATCCCTTCTGCCTTATTTGACCGTAAGTCCTCCAAAGCTCTTTTAAATTCCGTTTCTAATACTGGATCCCCTATCTCTTCTAAATCGACTCCTGTTTCTTCTTCTATCACATCAGACAAATCTTCACCCTCATAGAGGCTTTCAATGTATTCTTTCCACTTATCTGCTCTCTCCTCTGCATTTAACAGTGGAATTCTCGTTGCACTCTTAATGTTACCACCGTTGCTTTTAATGTCACCAAAGCTTGTTTTGACTTTCCTGTATGCTGAGTCTGTCCTTTCGACAATCATATCTTTTTCGATGTCTTCACATTTTTCCTGCAGCCATTTCGTCTTAGCTTCCCTGCACTTCCTATTTATTTCATTCCTCAGAGACTTGTATTTCTGTATTCTTGATTTTCCCGGAACATGTTTGTACTTCCTCCTTTCATCAATCAACTGAAGTATTTCTTCTATTACTCATGGTTTCTTCGCAGCTACCTTCTTTGTACCTATGTTTTCCTTCCCAACTTCTGTGATGGCCCTTTTTAGAGATGTCCATTCCTCTTCAACTATACTGCCTAATGCGCTATTCCTTATTGCTGTATCTATAGCGTTAGAGAACTTCAAACGCATCTCGTCAGTCCTTAGTACTTCCGTATCCCACTTCTTTGCGCATAGATTCTTCCTGACTAATGTCTTGAACTTCAGCCTACTCTTCATCACTACTATATTGTGATCTGAGTCTACATCTGCTTCTGGGTACGCCTTACAATCCAGTATCTGATTTCGGAATCACTGTCTGACCATGATGTAATCTAATTGAAATCTTCCCGTATCTCCCGGCCTTTTCCAAGTATACCTCCTCCTCTTGTGATTCTTGAACAGGGTATTCGCTATTACTAGCTGAAACTTGTTACAGAACTCAATTAGTCTTTCTCCTCTTTCATTCCCTGTCCCAAGCCCATATTCTCCTGTAACCTTTTCTTCTACTCCTTCCCCTACAACTGCATTCCCGTCGCCCATGATTATTAGATTTTCGTCCCCCTTTACATACTGCATTACCCTTTCAATATCCTCATACACTTTCTCTATCTGTTCATCTTCAGCTTGCGACGTCGGCATGTATACTTGAACTATCGTTGTCGGTGTTGGTCTGCTGTCGATTCTGATTAGAACAACCCGGTCACTGAACTGTTCACAGTAACACACCCTCTGCCCTACCTTCCTATCCACAACGAATCCTACACCTGTTATACCATTTTCTGCTGCTGTTGATATTACCCGATAATCATCTGACCAGTAATCCTTGTCTTCCTTCCACTTCGCTTCACTGACCCCTACTATATCTAGATTGAGCCTTTGCATTTCCCTTTTCAGATTTTCTAGTTTCCCTACCACGTTCAAGCTTCTGACATTCCACGCCCCGACTCGTAGAACGTTATCCTTTCGTTGATTATTCAATCTTTATCTCATGGTAACCTCCCCTTTGGCAGTCCCCTCCCGGAGATCCGAATGGGGGACTATTCCGGAATCTTTTGCCAATGGAGAGATCATCATGACACTTCTTCAAATACGGGCCACATGTCCTGTGGATACACGTTACGTGTCTTTAGTGCAGTGGTTTCGATTGCCTTCTGCATCCTCACGTCTTTGATCATTGCTGATTCTTCCGCCTTTAGGGGCAATTTCCCACCCCTAGGACAAGAGAGTGCCCTGAACCTCTATCCGCTCCTCCGCCCTCTTTGACAAGGCCGTTGGCAGAATGAGGCTGACTTCTTATGCTGGAAGTCTTCGGCCGCCAATGCTGAATATTTATCAAAATTTAGGCAGTGGTGGAGATCGAACGCGGGACCGAAGACGTTTTGATTATGGATCAAAGACGCTACCCCCTTTTTTTACTTTTTTTGTGCCCTTTCAAAGTACTCTACCAACTTTTTTGTTTTGGGGGGGGGGGGGGGGGGCAAGTGCTCTACCAACTTTTTTTTAAATTTTTTTTAGTGCTCTACCAACTGAGCTACTTTTTTTTTTAATTGTAAATTATTTCTCTGCCAACTTTTTGTTTTTAATACGGAAAAAAGGCGTCGTTCAGTTACGACAAACAAAATTAAAATGTACATCCGTAGGAACAACAGAAAAAGAGTTCCTCCTAAACTATGAAATAGAATTTGAAACCAATAGTATGTTGATAGAGAATAAAGAAAGAGAAATGTAACCAAATCCCACACGCCATTCCGTGTGCGTTGCCCATCTGCGTACAGATTCCATGTTACAAATTGGTACAACCTTCCGCAGCGTGTGGAGCCCTAGACGGCGGTCATCCTCTGCCTGGTACCCCCCAACTGTGAGGGGGGTTATCGAAGACACTGCGCAAATAGTTCGCAAATAGTTGTCGGTATCGGGGTGAACACTCAAGTGTACCCTAGACCACGGGGATAGGCTACAACCCTGTCTCACTCCCTTCCAAAGCTCTGCTTCCGTTTCGTACCCTCGATTCTTATAACTGGAATCTGACTTCAGTACAAATTGTAAATGGCCTTTCGCTCCTTCTATTTGACCCCTGCCACCTTCAGAATTTGAAAGAGAATATTGCAGTCAACATTGTCAAAAGCTTTGTCTAAGTCTACAAATCCTAGAAACGTAGGTTTGCCTTTCCTTAACCTGTCTTCTAAGATAAGTCGTAGGGTCAGTATTGCCTCGTGTGATCCAACATTTCTATGGAATGCAAACAGATCTTCCCCGAGGTCGGCTTCTACCAGTTTTTCCATTCGTCTGTAAAGAATTCGTGTTAGTATTTTGCAGCTGTGACTTATTAAACTGGTAGTTCGGTAATTTTCGCATCTATCAACACCTGATTTCTTTGGGATTGGAATAATTATATTCTTGTCGAAGTCTGAGGGTATTTCGCCTGTCTCATCTGTCATACATCTTGCTCACTATATGGTACAGTTTTGTTAGGCCTGGCTCTCCCAAGACTGCCAGTAGTTCAAATGGAATGTTGTCTACTCCCGGGGCCTTGTTTCGACTTAGGTCTTTCAGTACTCTGTCAAACTCTTCATGCAGTGTCGTATCTCCCATTTCTCTTTTCATCTACGTCCTCTCGCATTTCCAGAATGTTGTTCTCAAGTACATCACCCTTGTATATACCTTCAATATATAGCTTCCATCTTTCTGCATTCCCTTCTTTGCTTCCATCTGAGTTCTTGATATTCATGCAAGAGGTTTTCTTTTCTCCAAAGGTCTCTTTAATTTTCCTATAGGCAATATCTATCTTAGCTCTAGTGAGATATCCCTCTAAATCCTTACATTTGTGTCCTAGCTATCCTTGCCTAGCCATTTTGCGCTTCCTGCCGATCTCATTTTTGAGACGTTTGTATTCCTTTTTGCCTGCTTAATTTACTTCACTTTTATATTTTGTCCTTTCATCAATTAAATTCAGTAATTCTTCTGTTATCCAAGGATTTCTACTAGCCCTCGTCTTTTTACCTACTTGATCCTATGCTGCCTTCACTACTTCATCTCTCAAAGCTACCCATTCTGCTTGTAGTGTATTTCTTTCCCGCATTCTTGTCAGTCGTTCCCTAATGATCTCGCTGAAACTCTCTACAACCTCCGGTTCTGTCAGTTTATCCAAGACCCATCTCCTTAAATTCCCACCTCTTTGCAGTTCTTCAGCTGTAATCTACAGTTCATAACCAATAGATTGTGGTCGGAATCCACATCTGCCACTGGAAATGTCTTAGAGTTTAAAACCTGGTTCCTAAATCTCTGTCTTAACATTACATAATCTGTATGAAATCTTCCAATGTCTCCAGGCCTCTTCCATGTATACAATTTTCTTTCATGATTCTTGAACCAAGTGTTGTCTATGACTTAGTTATGCTCTGCACAAAATTCTACCAGGCAGCTTCCTCTTTCATTCCTTACCCCCATTCCATATTCATCTACCACCTTTCCTTCTCTACCTTTTCCTGCAATCGAATTGCAGTCACCCAAGACTATTAAATTTTCGTCTCCCTTCACTATCTGAATTATTTCTCTTATCTCATCATACATTTCATCAATCTCTTCGTCATCTGCGGAGCTTGCTGGCATATAAACTTGTAATAGTGTGGTGGTTGAGGGCTTCGTGTCTATCTTTGCTACAATAATGCGTTCAGTATGCTGTTCGTAGTAGCTTACCCGCGCTCCTATTTTTTATTATTATTAAACCTACTCCTGCGTTACCCCTATTTGATTTGGTATTCATAATACCGTATTCTTCTGACCAGAAGTCTTGTTCCTCCTGCCACCGAACTTCACTAATTCCCACTATATCTAGCTTTAATCTATCCATTTTCTTTTTAGATTTTCTAAACTACCTGCCTGATTAAGGGATCTGACATTTCACACTCCGATCCGTAGAACCCGAGTTTTCTTTCTCCTGATAACGACGTCCTCCTGAGTAGTCACTGCCCGGAGATCCGAGTGGCCTCCGTTGTGGTTGCACCTACGGTATGGCTATCTCCCGACCAACGGTCAGATCCGTTGTTCATTATGGGGAATTCTACTGAGATTAGCGACATAATTGACACCGAGGATGGTACAGTCCTCGGCAAGAGGAATTTAAATGAACTTCACGTACTGCAAAACCGTTATTGGATAACTTTGTGATGAATAAATATGCGATTAAGTGGACTGCCAGGAACCGTTAGACAACGGACATTCCGTAATGTGTAAAACTTAAAGCTCATATATTTGGAAACTGTGTCGACAGCTACGTTCGGGTCGGACAATTGGTATAGAATCAAGACCGTGGAAGATGATGGTAGGGAAGCATGTATGATACTACAACAGATAACGTTATATGTGTAAATGTGCTACAGTTCCACCACGTTATGCTATCCGCGATTAATAGCCGCGTTCGCACTTGTCTATAATTATTTATCACCTGCAAAACAAGTTCCGGATTTTCGTTGTGTCTTACTTGGATTATGTCCTACCAATTCACCAATTATACAGCCAGTACTATCAGTTTTCGAAATATGGCGTCCTACGAAATTGAAAATTGTACCGCCAATTTTACCAATTTCTCGTCAATCTGCCATTTGGACAACCAATATTACCAATTCCTACCAATAAAGGAAGGCGATACAGCTGACTGTTACGAGACTCTGCTGCTGCAAAGTCGACTGCTAGGCCTTTAAGAAAAGCAAAGGTGTTTTCTGTTATTGGTTGCTAAGGTTGAAATTAAAAAAATTAAAAACCGATTTTATAGGACACATATATACATACATTGTCATATTTACGACGGGCGTTCAATAATTATAGCTACACATTATTTTCTCTACCAATTTCGCCTGCAAAAATGCGGCGATTGTTATGAGACATCGTGAAATCTTCCTGCTCAGGGCCCTATAGTTTCAACAGGTAGCGGCGCTATAGTTAGCATGCAAAATTACGTCTGTAACGGAAAAATATGTTCCTAGAAAAGAGCTGTTATTTAGTTGATGGAAAATCAGAGCGTCGCAGATATTCATAGGCGCTTACAAAATGCCTACAGAGAGCTGGCAGTGAACAAACGCACGTTGAATCGTTGGGTGAGACCTTTGTTGTCGTCAGAACGAGGTCGCGCTAACCAGAATGATACGCCGCGTGTGACGTCTCCAGTGTTAGAACGTACGGACACTCTCACTCGGCCGGCCAGTCTGGAACCACGCGACCGCTACGGTCGCAGGTTCGAATCCTGCCTCGGGCATGGATGTGAGTGATGTCCTTAGGTTATTTAGGTGTAAGTAGTTCTAAGTTCTAGGGGACTGATAACTTAGCAGTTAAGGCCCATAGTGTTCAGAGCCATTTTTGAACTCTCGCTGGAGGTGATCGACGGGTCGCAGTCAAACAGCTCGCTCTTCAATTGGACGTCTTTATTGGTATTGCTGACACGCTCGTCCACCACTTGGGGTACTCAAAGCTGTGTGCTTGCAGAGTTCCTCACTGGCTAACAGGAGACCATAAAGAGCGCTACGAGGGAGATGACCGATGCAGCAAAACGTTGGCTACGACGTCGACCAGTAGAGTGGTACTATGAGGGCAAACAGGCCCTTCCAGTAAGGCGACTAAATCTGAATAGAGAGATTATGTTGAATAATAGGGTTTTGTAGTCAAAAGAGTGAGGAATACTATGGGACATTTGAATTGTTAGTTAAACCAACATAGTTTAAAAAAGAATGTGTTGCATTACTTATTGAACGCCCCTAACAATCTGGCAATTACAGTAATAGCCACTCATTTTCATGCTATATTCCTCCTGATATCTTGGCAATCCAGATAAACTGTCATGTCTTGATTTAAAAGGTCGTGGAACATTTCCGTATCCTCGTCCAGCAGTTCTACCAGCATTGTATCACGTCCGCTAGGGCTAAGAATAGTCGCTGTCGTTGCGGTTGCACCATAGCACAGCAGTGTTGAACGACAGCTGGTCCGACAGCTCAGGAATACATGCTATGAACAGTGTCTGTCAGATGGAAGTGTACTCTCTAAATACACATTTAGTGGTATAGAGTAGCAGTGTGCCAACAAAATACAAACATCTGCTCAGAATGATATAGTTTTCACCTCAAAGGAAAATGCCTGATGTTTGGATGACTTCCATTACATTAACATTCACGCCATTTAGCGGAGTAAGCTATGAAGTTTTCAAAATCTACAAACTACAGGGGAGGCTCACGTATTATGTTCCATGAAACTACAGTATAATTCTACACCAACGGATCTGAGAAGCTGTTTGTGGCTTTCAGCCTCCATACAGCGGTCAGAGATACCTACCATAAAATAAATAAATAAATAAGAACTTTCAGGTCATCCAGTACTGGGCAGTAATCGAAGGAAGGCCCATGTCATGTTAGAACACAGGAAGGTGGAAGTACTCGTACAAAAGGTCAAGGATGCAACTAAAATGCCTCCTAGCGTAGGTGTTTAGAAACCAGCACCTTCCACGGAATTAGGATTCATAATTGGTTACACAAGCTATCAAATAGAGATAATGAGTTGGATAGTTCTCTATTCGTCGTTTATAAACCGGCATGTGACGTATTTTTCTTTAAAAGAATATTTATTAATGATGGGAGGGATCGATTCGTCATTGGATGCTGCAATAGAATTAAGACTATGGGTAACACGTTTGTTATTATTATTATAACTATTTTTTATCATTTTTAGCAGTAGTGCACTCAGAAATAAGTTTAGCCTTTGCTAACAACACGATATCGCTTACAGCGCCTCTCCTGTGCTCGTGATCATACAGGGTGGATCTCAGACGATTGAAAAAGGGGGCCTGGCCAGATGTGTGCGGAATTCAGTTGGTAAGAACAGATGGTGGGGTTCGACGGTGGCGAAGACCCCACGAAGCCACGGGATCAATTTGTCAACAAGGCACTGTGCAGCTGGTGATGACTCCATAATGGTTTACATGAAATGGACTGGGTTCTTTGGTCCAACTGAACTATCACTGACTGGAGACAATTTATAGCCTTTCACGTAATTTATGTTTCCAAATAACGATGGTATTTTTATGTACGACAAAGTGCCAATTCACCGGGCCACAATTGTTCGCGATTGGGTTGAAGGACACTCAAGACTATCCAGTGAAAGATTCGGCCTCCCAGATCGCCCGACATGAATCCCGTGCAACATTTACGGTAAATTGTTGGAAGTTCAGTTCCTGCACAAACTACTGCACCGGAAACACTTTCGCAGTTATGGGCACCTATAGGGTTAGGACGGTTCAGTGTTTCTGCAGGGCCTTCCAGTGACTTGATGAGGCTTACCACGTCGAGTTGCTGCAGTACGCTGGGAAAATGGAAGTCCGATACAACATTAGGAGGTATCCCATGACTTTTGTCACCTCAGTGTAAAGTTAGTATTATAGTATTGGATCGTGTTTATAGTAATACGCTTGCTGCAACATAGGCCACGATCAGACGAGCCGCAGAGCTACAATTTTAAACCGACCAAAATGTCTAAAAGACGTTGGTTGTAATCTTTTCGTAGTCACAAGGGCGCTAGGAGTGCAAGGAACAACTAATCACAGGTAATGTACCTAGCGCTGTTGTATTTTACCCCCAGTTGTTGCATTATGTTGGAACTAAGTGAATTCAAACATATCGATCCTTTTATATATACATACGACTGATCATACTTGATAAGGGCGACATGTGGACCTTTTAATGCTTTGTTAGGTGCACCTGCAGTGCAATTTTATAAATTGTTCTTCATAAGTGTAGGATAAGTACGGTAGTTATAAATCTAATTTTAACGCACAAAGTAAGTCAGTCATATGCTGCCCGCAAGACATGCTACAATAGTGTCTCGATTTCCTTGTTAAGTAATGACAACTATAGACAGGCGGATAATAGATTGCGTTTGTTACACTGGTTCTTTTTTCTTCTTAAGACGTAAAAAATAGCATTGTTGACGGCATTGTGGTAATATTAATTTCTTGTAACAAATTCTCACATCCTAATTTTTTCATCACGGATCACAGACTAAGAACGTAGAGAAAACTACCTAATAGCAGTTGATCCCTACTGCTATCGGCTGAGAGCAACATCGTACGACTAATAAATTATTGAGATGTGCCGGAAATTTATGAGTACAGACTACACTGTGGGCCGGCCGTTGTGGCTGAGCGGTTCAGGGCACTTCAGTTCGGAGCCGCGCGACCGCTACGGTCGCAGGTTCGAATCCTGCCTCAGGCGTGGATGTGTGTGATGACCTTAGGTTACTTAGGTTTAAGTAGTTCTAAGTTCTAGGGGACTGACAACCTCAGATGTTAAGTCCCATAGTGCTCAGAGCCATTTGAACCATTTTGAACTGCATTGTGACATTATAATTAGCTCTTTCACAATACTGTGTCAGACAGTATGTTATTTGCATTGCAAGCATCTTTCTCCACTAGAAGTGATGCATTTTACTTAGTCAATGGTATTATACGCACACATCCCCATTTAGTGCTCAACTTTTTTGGCCTGTACATCTGCATTTTGGCGACTCGTACTAGAGTTTTTACCTGTTTCTAGTTTTGGTATCCCACAAATACACAAATTTTACACCTCTTTTTAGAAACTTCTAGATTTGGCGCTAATCGACAAATACGTTGCAGATACTGTCGAAATATCTTAGCGCAGCTTACATACAGCGTATGCTTTATGTCTTTATGTGCAGTGTATGTACACCGTATGTTGGGTGCACACATGATGTATTTGTGGCGTAATTGTGACATAATTAAAATTTAATTTTTGCATAACAGTGTGTAAATACGGCTTATGATGTATACGTAGGCCAATTTACCAATTACACAGCCAATATTACCAATTTCCAGATTTGGTGTTCTACCATTTTTTCTATTGTGCAGCCAGTACTATCTTTTTCCGGGTTTGGTGCCGCTCGACTAACATTTGGCAGATTATAGTACGACTCCACTAATTTATACAGTCGAAGTGTCTTATGTCTCCAATTTTATTTTTCTACAGTGCATTTCACTACAGCGTCTGATCTACTCACTACAGAGCAGAGACCTCGAATGGAGAACAACGGCACAAGACTGATGAATGATACAGCCAGTTTTGGTTACTAAATTAATCGGGGATGTGACGCAATATTACGCCAAGGTGTGTCGCATGTGAAACGCCCACATTCTACCGACGGGACGTCTGTGTGACAAATGTGTAAGACATGTGTAATGCCATCAGATGTTACGGGTACATTTTGGCAAAAAATTTACTTTGATATGACAAATACATTCCGCAGGGTGCCGTATGTTACATGGCGGAGGGTACCTTGTACCTCTCCCAGCCATTTTTTTTTATGTATCACTGGTAAATAGAGCTAAGGGGAAACGACTGTACGAGTGTCACTTCCTCTTATCTTATCGTTGTGGTCCTTTCGCGTAATGTGCGATGGCCCCAGAAGAATCGTTCTGCAGTGAGCTTCAGATGCCGTTTCTTTAATTTTTGTCAACAGCGTTCTTCAAATCGAAGTCCGCCTTCCTCCAGGGATTCCCATTTAAGTTCCCAAAGATATTACTCAAAGGGAATGAGAGCTCCTTCATCCTAGAACTTGTTGTTGTTGTTGACTTCAGTCCTGAGACTGGTTTTATGCAGCTCTCCATGCTACCCTATCCTGTGCAAGCTTCTTCATCTCCCAGTACTTACTGCAACCTACATCCTTCTGAATCTGCTTAGTGTATTCATCTCTAGGTCTACCTCTACGATTTTTACCCTCCACGCTGCCCTCCAATGCCAAATTTGTGATCCCTTGATGCTTCAGAATATGTCCTACCAACCGGTCCCTTCTTCTTGTCAAGTTGTACCACAATCTCCTCTTCTCCCCACTTCTATTCAATACCTCCTCATTAGTTATGTGAACTACCCATCTAATCTTCAGCATTCTTCTGCAGCATCACAACTGCTCTTCCAAGTCCTTTGCTGTGTCTGATAGAATTACAATGTCATCGGCGAACCTCAAAGTTTTTATTTATTCTCCGTAGATTTTAATATCTTGCCCTTGGAAATGTCTTACAATTGAAAACTTGGTTCCTAAATCTCTATCTTCCCATCATACACTCCTGGAAATTGAAATAAGAACACCGTGAATTCATTGTCCCAGGAAGGGGAAACTTTATTGACACATTCCTGGGGTCAGATACATCACATGATCACACTGACAGAACCACAGGCACGTAGACACAGGCAACAGAGCATGCACAATGTCGGCACTAGTACAGTGTATATCCACCTTTCGCAGCAATTCAGGCTGCTATTCTCCCATGGAGACGATCGTAGAGATGCTGGATGTAGTCCTGTGGAACGGCTTGCCATGCCATTTCCACCTGGCGCCTCAGTTGGACCAGCGTTCGTGCTGGACGTGCAGACCGCGTGAGACGACGCTTCATCCAGTCCCAAACATGCTCAATGGGGGACAGATCCGGAGATCTTGCTGGCCAGGGTAGTTGACTTACACCTTCTAGAGCACGTTGTGTGGCACGGGATACATGCGGACGTGCATTGTCCTGTTGGAACAGCAAGTTCCCTTGCCGGTCTAGGAATGGTAGAACGATGGGTTCGATGACGGTTTGGATGTACCGTGCACTATTCAGTGTCCCCTCGACGATCACCAGTGGTGTACGGCCAGTGTAGGAGATCGCTCCCCACACCATGATGCCGGGTGTTGGCCCTGTGTGCCTCGGTCGTATGCAGTCCTGTTTGTGGCGCTCACCTGCACGGCGCCAAACACGCATACGACCATCATTGGCACCAAGGCAGAAGCGACTCTCATCGCTGAAGACGACACGTCTCCATTCGTCCCTCCATTCACGCCTGTCGCGACACCACTGGAGGCGGGCTGCACGATGTTGGGGCGTGAGCGGAAGACGGCCTAACGGTGTGCGGGATCGTAGCCCAGCTTCATAGAGACGGTTGCGAATGGTCCTCGCCGATACCCCAGGAGCAACAGTGTCCCTAATTTGCTGGGAAGTGGCGGTGCGGTCCCCTACGGCGCGGCGTAGGATCCTACGGTCTTGGCGTGCATCCGTGCGTCGCTGCGGTCCGGTCCCAGGTCGACGGGCACGTGCACCTTCCGCCGACCACTGGCGACAACATCGATGTACTGTGGAGACCTCACGCCCCACGTGTTGAGCAATTTGGCGGTGCGTCCACCCGGCCTCCCGCATGCCCACTATACGCCCTCGCTCAAAGTACGTCAGCTGCACATACGGTTCACGTCCACGCTGTCGCGGCATGCTACCAGTGTTAAAGACTGCGATGGAGCTCCGTATGCCACGGCAAACTGGCTGACACTGACGGCGGCGGTGCACAAATGCTGCACAGCTAGCGCCATTCGACGGCCAACACCGCGGTTCCTGGTGTGTCCGCTGTGCCGTGCGTGTGATCATTGCTTGTACAGCCCTCTCGCAGTGTCCGGAGCAAGTATGGTGGGTCTGACACACCGGTGTCAATGTGTTCTTTTTTCCATTTCCAGGAGTGTATAATGTTCTGATACCTTCTAGTATCTCCAGGATTCTTCCATGTATACAACCGTCTTTTATGATTCTTGAACCAAGTGTTAGCTGTGATTAAGTTATGATCTGTGCAAAATTCTACCAGACCGCTTCCTCTTTCATTTCTTACCCCAAATCCATATTCACCTACTATGTTTCCTTCTCTCCCTTTTCCTACTCTCGAATCGCAGTCACCCATGACTATTAAATTTTCGTCTCCCTTCACTACCTGAATAATTTCTTTTATCTCATCATATATTTCATCAATGTCTTCATCATCTGCAGAGCTAGTTGGCATATAAACTTGTACTACTGCAATAGGCGTTTGCTTCGTGTCTATCTTGGCCACAATAATGCGTTCACTGTGATGTTTGTAGTAGCTTACCTGCACTCCTATTATTTTATTCATTGTTAAACCTACTCCGGCATTACCCCTATTTGATTTTGTGTTTATAACCCCTGTATTCACCTGACCAAAAGTCTTGTTCCTCCTGCCACCGAACTTCACTAATTCCCACTATATCTAACTCTAACCTATCCATTTCCCTTCTTAAATTTTCTAACCTACCTACCCGATTAAGGGATCTGACATTCCACGCTCCGATCCGTAGAACGCCAGCTTTCTTTCTCCTGATAACGACGTCCTCTTGAGTGGTCCCCGCCCGGAGATCCAAATGGGGGACTGTTTTACCTCCGTAATATTTTACCATACAGTAAAGCTGCATGCCCTCAGGAAATATTACGGCTGTAGTTTCCCTCTGCTTTCAGCCGTTCGCAGTACCAGCATAGCAAGGCCGTTTTGGTTAGTGTTACAAGGCCAGATCAGTCAATCATCCAGACTGTTGCCCCTGCAACTACTAAAAAGGCTGCTGCCCCTCTTCAGACCCCTCCGTTGTGGTTGCACCTACGGTACGTCCGTCTGTATCGCTGAGGAACGCAAGCCTCCCCACCAGGGGCAAGGTCCATGGTTCATGGGGGAAGGATGCTAGAAGTAGACACAGCAAATGGCGACACTCTCAGAATGGAATTAAAATTGTTCGAAGGATGTGGGGCTGCGTTTCGCATTTGCAAATATCACAGATATTAATACTAAATACACGTGACGCCACAATCGTAGGCTTCTCCAGCTCACAGCGTCTCTACTATACAGCAGCGGCAGCAACACATGCGAAATAATTCCACTACGGTCAAGAGCGTGGGGGCTGCTGGGAGGGGTGGGCTGTGGCCCTTGGGGATAGAGGCCAGTGAGAGGGTTGGCCTTCACAAGGCAGTGACGCATTGATGTCAGAATTCCATGCAAGATGATGTCACACTCTAGGTTTGAGTACGATGATGTCAGAATTTGGGTAATGATGCACCTGGCTGGTTGTGATAATGTCAGATTTCCAGAAACGCTGACATCAAAGTGGGCCGACGTCCAATGTTTAGTCTGCCTGGAAGTCACAATGACCGTCTCATGTTGTGAGCAGGTGGTACAGCTCTTATAAGCACAGCTAGATGGGTTAGTCTGAAGAGATTCAGAAAAATTTAGATTTGGATACTGATGGGTGAGACGCAACAATGAACTATCACAGTGTATTAAGCCGTGTCTTGTAGGCTCTGATTGTGCAGGACGCATGTACTTGCCATTTGTGACTTATTAATTTAAGACCTGGTGTGCCGAAGAAGGTAACATCCTGTAATGACGTTTCTGCAACGGCGTGTCTCGGAGTGCTGCACTGCAACCATGTAGCCTTATCTGTCTAGCTGCGAAAATCTTACGGAAGACAACAGCAAGAGAGCTGCGTAACTGCATGTAGCTGGCTCTGACAGAATGCAGTGTAAGCAAATGAAACTTTCTCATGAAACAGATTGAAGTATGGGCGTGTGTAGGCGGGGACAAGTGATGGAAATCGTGGACAGACTTACGAATACGAAATAATAAATCCATTATTGCAGAAAGTGCTGTAAAAGAGGGCTATATATACTGACTGCAAAATACGTTTCCCTTCATAGCTCATTACAACGTATCACGTTTAATATTTTATACATCCCAGATTTACATTGCCACACAAAGAGAAACTGAAAATATTGTTATTACAGATCGTGATTTTACGAGTGAGGGAGAATAGTTATGTCTCTACAATCCACAGTTTTTAGAACTAGAATCAGTTACTAGCTACAGCGTGCTGTGTTGAAATTGTATAGCCACAAAAATATCATGTTCTCCACAGCAATTTCAGTGAGAAATTGAACGCGATAAACGAACTCGATTTTGCATAGGTTTAAGCTGCATGCTAGGTCCAGTAACACAGACAAAAGGCGAATGCGTTCAGGCTACGAACTCACTAAGTTGTTTTTAGCATCAGATTGAATGCATCCATTTCGAAACACACAAGACAAGCGTCTAAATCACATCATTTCTATGAGTCGACAGGAAATAGAGTAATAACTCATATCAACCCCACGAGGTTCTACAGAAAACGAAGATGTTCTACACAAAACGAAATTTGGCAGCCCGCGTCCTGGTTGACTGCCACAGGTCACAGCTGTACGTATGACCAAGATATAAATCACGATGACTTGCAAAAATACACTCTGCCAGCAGACGGGATTCACTAGGGATTGAGACTCTCTGGGATGCGTGTGATCTGAAGCAGCAGTCCCGCAAAACTGGCCGCGTTTCAAGATAAAGAACGAAATGAAAAAGTACTAGAAAAATTATTAGAGGAAAGAAGTTTATAGAAGAACCTTTCTATTGGAAGTTACGAGTTAGTACAGCATTTGCTACTGCACTCAGGAATATTTAACTTGATGGTGAAAAAGAACAATATGTACAACAGACTTCTGAGAGTGTTGGGTCGAGTAAAGTACTATGTCTATAGCGACTCCAGTGCACTTTAAGGACGTATTAATTTACTGTGTACATACAGAACCCAAGGATGAGAAATTGTCAGTTCCATTCTGTGATACAGAAGTATGAGAAATTCAATGACCAAGTAGCGAGATTCATAAAGTCACATTAGCGGACACCAGATGTAAAACCATTATGACACTTAGCAAGCTTATTATTGACATATGTTTTTGTAGAATAAAAGGATAGACAATTAAGATCTGGAAATATTTATGTTGTGTCCCAGTTGCGACTCTCACACCTAGTGTGATGCAATGATTAAACTATGCTCGTGGATGAGTGCAGCTTCTTCCGTAAATTATATCTACAGTATTTGGATACTGTAGTATTTTCTGTACATATATATTTTTGATAATTAATAACGGTATAAAATATTGCAAGTTAACCGAATATTGTCAATACCTGATGAATGATACAGGCTGTTCGGATATTTCTTAACATGGCGCCAGTTGGCGGAAAATTCAGATAATTAGGATGCTTTTGATCATGGTGCCAATTTCACTAACTTGTATTGTAAATTCCCCACCACTGCGATTGTATTCTGCCATCTTGGCCATTTATTTTTCATACTTCTGTATCGCAGAATGTAACTGACAATTCCTCAAACTTGAGTAAGGGGTCCTGGCGGAGGTTCGAGTCCTCTCTCGGGCATGGGTGTGTGTTTGGCCTTAGGATAATTTAGGTTAAGCTTAGGGACTGATGACCTTAGCAGTTAAGTCCCAAAGGATTTCACACACATTTGAACATTTTTTTTTTTTTTTGAGCAAGGTACGGATATATTGTCGCAGAAGAAATACAGTCACTGTAGAACAGTGAGAAGTATACTAGACCCATGGAGGGTCGCGAGTTCAAAACTCACCT
This sequence comes from Schistocerca americana, assembly GCF_021461395.2. NCBI lineage: Eukaryota > Metazoa > Arthropoda > Insecta > Orthoptera > Acrididae > Schistocerca > Schistocerca americana. The sequence goes on from NC_060126.1 coordinate 332,587,427, forward strand.
GAGCTGTAATTAATTTCTATATTCAGTTCGAGTACATTCTAGAAGTATCCACAAATGTAAGGAATCATTGTACTGGAAAGTTCTGCAACTGTATATACACCGTATGTGTTCTGGCTGGAGGCAGTTGGCTCATCCAATTACACCTTATTATACGTTACATTATTCCAGTGGACACACTGGGTATAGGAACTTGTGATAGCGCACATTATAGACGACACAGTGGTTCTCATCAGGCCACGACAGAGCGGCCGTTTACGTGGCGAGAAACCCGACTTCGAGCCGTATTCAACAGATCGCAATCTATCGGAGACGGAAGAATAAGAGGACGTTACGATGACAGCAACTGTGTACTACCACATGAGACATCCTTCCGGGCTCTCTGGTGACGATGGCCAAGATCCAAACAAGGGGCTGAGGGTATATGAGCGTACAGCCAAATTTAACAAATGGGATGGCACTGTATGTTTGGCTGAAGTATTTTTCTTCTTGGAGGGCACTGCCAAGCAATGGTATGAGAACAAAGAGAAGATCACATGCTGGGAAGTATTCCAGGCGGAACTGCGCAAGTATTTCGGCGACACACAACGACAGAAGTGCAGGGCACAGCGTCCAGGAGAAACGACAGCATGCTACATTCAAGACGTCTTGGAGCTGTCTAAAATAGTGGATCCTAGAATGAAGGAGGAACATAAGGTTGCACATCTCATGAAGGGTGTTGCTGAGGACATATATAAAGTCCTACTCCTGAAGGAGGTTTCAACAGCAGACGACTTCAAAAAATGGTGCCAGTACATCGAGACAATGCATAAAAAACGAATTACACTCAATAAGTGTGAACGGCTGCCAAACATCGTATCGATATCTGTGATGGAGGAAGAAACTAATTTCACAAGTGGTCTTCGTCAGATAGTGAGAGAGGAAGTTCAGAACACACTTGGAATGCACGGCGAGCAAAAAACCGAGACGCTTCAGGAGGTATAAGGGATGAAGTGGAACAGACATTGAACCCAGTCTGTCGTCCTTCATTTCCCTTTAAAACGGTAAAAAAGTTGAGACCCAGGCGAAGTTACATTCCTACAGTGCCGCATGAGGAACCTGTTTGGCACCAAGGAAGACTGACGTCTGGAGGACCCAGGATAACCAACCAGTGTGTTTCCACTGCGGACGACTGGGACATTTGGTGCGCTATTTTCGATAAAGGCGAAGGACATTTGATGACGCCCGCTCCAGAAGACAGCAGACCGATCTTAGCCGACGCCAACTTTCGCACGACGAAGATGAATAAGAAGATGTGGGTGCAGGCCGACTTAGGTCACCATTGCCGCAAGCTAGCCGCTTGAGAGGGCGCTCCTCAACACGCCGATCAAGGTCTCCATCGCTGTTTAGAAGCTCCAGCCGGTCACCTAACCGCCACAGCCTGGAAAGCTAAAGGGCGCGACCTTCCTTGGAGGTGAGGCCACTGAAGAGAAAAATCCTCCGCCATCACTAGAAAAAGATAGCAAAATACATCGATATCCTCATGGATGGCCAACCAGCCCAAGCTCTTGTGGCCTCTGGAGCATCATATTTGGTCATTTTGGAGAAGTACCTTCGCCAGTTGCAGAAAACCGTATTCATCGACAGCAAAACATCTCTGCTGAAGGTGGCTAATGGGAAATATGTAAAACCTAAAGGACTATGTGTCATTAGTGTGGGTATTAGTGGCCACACACAGCCCATAGAATTTATTGCCACAAGAGTGTAGTCATGACGTCATTCTCAGATGGGACTTTTTGAAAGCTTCTGAGGCAATTGTAGATTGTGGTCGATCAAAGATTATACTAGACAAGATGAGATACTGTGGACAGGAAGATGCAATCCGAATGTGCAGCGACTATGTGTGCTGGATGAAGTTATCATTTCTGCATCCAGCGCTAGAAAGGTAACTGTCATGTGTCATGCCATGCATCAAACCAGGGATTTTGCAGTGGAATGTAAGAGGCCGGCCGATGTGGCCGAGCGGTTCTGGGTGCTTCAATCTGGAACCACGCGATCGCTACGGTCGCAGGTTCTAATCCTGTCTCGTGCATGGATGTGTGTGATGTCCTTAGGTTAGTTTGGTCTAGGGGACTGATGACCTCAGAAGTTAAGTCCCATAGTGCTCAGAGCCATTTGAATTAGGAATGTAAGAGAAGCATACCACTGAAGAATAACTTGGTCATTCCAGCCTCTGTCATCCCGTTTAAGAATGGATTCGGTGAATTGTGGATAGTTAACTGACGCTGAGAACCGCAGATCCTTCCAAGACGCATGTGTGTAGTAAGCACTGAGCCGTTAATTTCAGTACTGCTGAGTGTCATAGAAACCTCCTATGCCGAGTCTGTGGGCGAAATTAGCGCTACCACTAACGGACAATATCTTCTAGCTTGACTGTCACCAGATCTCACCAAGGAACAACAGAAGAAACTACCTGCCATTCTCCAAGAGTTCTCTGAATGCTTCAATCCACAGGTGAAGAGCAAATTAGACAAATCGACGGTGAAGCATCGGATTAGCACTGAAGACCATCAACCAATAAGCCAGAGAGCATACCGTGTGTCAGCAACAGAACGTAGAATAAGTCGCGACGAGGTTGAGAAAATTATGAAGAATGAAATTACTCAGCCTTCACAGAGTCCATGGTAGTCACCAGTGGTTCTCGTCAGGAAGCTTAATAAAATAACTAAAACGGACGTTTACCCTCTTCCACGGATTGACGATACACTAGATTGTCTGAAGGGGGATAAGCTTTTCTCAACCATGGACACGTACTCGGGATACTGGCATGTTGAAGTAGATAAGGCTGATTTTGAGAAAACTGCATTCATCACCTCTGAGGACCTGTAAGAGTTTAAGGTAATACCGTTTGGTTGTGTAATGCACCAGCAATTTTTGAATGGATGATGGATAATTTTCTAAGTCACATGAAGTGGACGATGTGCCTTTGTTATTTAGATGACATTAGTGTTCTCAGAGACATTTGATGAACACATAAAAAGACTGAGGGCCGTTCTTAAGAGTCTCCAACAAGGAGGACTGAAACTCGATCCAAGAAAGTGTCTCTTTGGAGCAAAAGAAATCAAAATACTCGGACACCTTGTGTCAAACGAAGGCTAGACCCAGAAAAGACGAGAGCTATAACGGAATTTCCTATTCCTAACAGTATTAATGATGTGAGAAGCTTCCTCGGATTATGTTCTTGTTACCGTCGTTTTATCAAATGCTTTTGTATCAGAGCCAGACTACTCCAAGAGTTGTATGATGAGAGCACCTACAGAACTACACACAGATGACAGTGGTGCTGTTCTGGTACACAGTTCGGATGGAAAAGAGAAGGTTATAGCCTATGCTTCTAGGACACTTAGAAAAGCAGAGAGGAACTACTTAACTACAGAAAGAGAATGTCTTGCTGTGATCCGGGCCATGTGCAGATTTCGACAGTATTCTATGGAAGGACATTCACAGTTGTTACAGACCATCATTCACTTTGTTGGTTGACAGGTCATAAAGATTCAACAGGACTACTCACCGGGTGGGGCACTATGTCTTCAAGAGTATGACATTACCGTAGTGTACGAAAGAAACCCTGTGCAAGACCCGATGAAGATAGTGACTGTCTCGCTGCACTCTAGGATCTCTCTGCCGAGCAGAAGAAGAACGCCAAGATACCTGAAATTATGCTTGCCTTAAATCGGTCAGAGGATGTGAAAGGACAATTTAAGGTAGTTAATGGATTACTTTGCTAGAAAAACTTTGATCCGTTTGGAAAGAGGTGGCTACCAGTGACTCCTGAACACCTGCGCTTAGATGTTCTACAGAAATTCCATGACACACCTGGGGCCGGACATTTAGGACTTATTAAGACATAAACTAGGATCCGCAAGAGACTTTTCTGGCGAGGTTTATTTAGGAGTGACCGTCACTATAAGTCGCACTGTTGAGAGTGCCAGAGGAGAAAGGTAGTTCCTCATAAACCACTTGGCCGACTCATACCAATTCCACCAGCCGAAACGCCTTTCCAGCATGTTGGGATTGACCTCCTCGGACGATTTCCAACGTCTTCTAATGGCAATAGAAGGGTTATTGTTTGTACTGATTATCTGACACGCTATGCTATTACAAAAGCCGTGAAAACTGCCGAAGCATTCGAGGTAGCCAAATTCATTCTAGAAGACATTGTATTAAAATACGATGCCCCAAGGTCGTTAATTACGGATCGAGGGTAAGTTTTTCAGTCGAATGGTTCAAATGGCTCTGAGCACTATGGGACTTAACATCTCTGGTCATCAGTCCCCTAGAACTTAGAACTACTTAAACCTAACTAACCTAAGGACAGCACACAACACCCAGTCATCACGAGGCAGAGAAAATCCCTGACCCTCAGTCGAATGTTGTGACAGAGATAAGGCAACATTACTCCTCACATGTCGACTGCCTCCCATCCGCAAACTAACGGGCTTACTGAACGCCTTAATAAGAACTTGGCTGACATGCTATCAATGTTCGTCAACGTTGAGCAGAGCAACTGGGATGAGGTGCTACCTTTCGTGACGTTTGCCTACAACGCCGCCAAACAAGACACCACAGGCTTTACACCATTGTTACTGGTGCATGGGCTTGAGGCGACGACGAAGATGGACACTGTGTTTCCATTAGATCCTGATAACGTGTACGATGACTACATTGGCCAGGTGTTAACCAGAGCTGAGGAAGCTCAGCAGTTAGCTCGACTGCCGCGCGGGATTAGCTGAGCGGTCATGGACTGTGCGATTGGTCCCAGTGGAGGTTCGAGTCCTCTCTCGGGCATGAGTGTGTGTGCTAGTCCTTAGGATAATTTAGGTTACGTAGTGTGTAAGCTTAGGGGCTGATGACCTTAGCAGTTAAGTCCCATAAGATTTCACACACATTTGAACACTTGAAGTTAGCTCGACTCCGCACGCTGCAGGCTCAAGAAAACGATCGCCGAAGGTATGACGCGAGCCACTGCCCTGTTGTCTACCAGCCTGGTGACCTCGTCTGGACCTTCACTCCTGTTCGGAAGGCTGGTCTCTCTCAGAAGCTCCTCAGGCGCTACTTTGGACCTCATAAGGTTGTAAGACAGTTCTCTGTTGTTACTCACGAAATTGAAGATTTCGACCCCGACACAAGACGACGAAAGATCAGAGATGAAGCCCTACGAGGATCCTGCAACCCAGGGTAAATTCGAGGCTCCAGCGACAGGTAACAAGCGGAAAGGTGACAAAAAGCGTAGCGGCAAGGAAAGATATAAGAAGATCACTGCAAGGGCGAACATTAGTCTTCGGGAGTCGGAGTATGCAGAACCGATGAATCGTTCCCGGACTAGGAGGACGTAACACCGAGACGCTGTTCTCTTGAGGAGGGAGCAATGTGGCAGAAGCTGTGTAGAACAGTCGCTGTAGTGTAGTACTAATTATACTAGACTGTTGCATGGAGGGTCATGAGTTTGAAACTCACTTGAACTGTAAAATTTTAATTTCTATATTCAGTTCGGATACATTCTAGAAGTATCCACAAATGTTAAGAATCATTGTACTGGAATGTTCTGTTATGTATATACACCGTATGTGTTCAGACCAGAGGCAGTTCGCTCCGCGCTCTTGTATGTGTAAGTGCTGAATAAACCTTCGTTAACTGAAGTTACTGTTTGTCATTTATCTAATTAAACCTTCTTTTACGCGATAAAATGTCAGAAAAATGCACCAGAGTTACAATGGCGATACTACTCAGTAGTTACTTAGAAAAGAAATACTAGGAAGAGAGAAAAATATGAAGACTAGAAAGACTGGACTACAAAATAAAAATACTACTTTTTACAGACATTCCTATTTTAATCCAGCTGTTATATCAGGACACAGGCCTATGGCAAGTAATTTTTCTAGAAAGCGATGATTCGTAGCAAATGAGCAGCAGAAGTACATTCCATGGTGTGCCATTTATATATACAAGCAAGATTTAGGCTGATGTATCAGTAATAGAGTGCCTGGAGTACTTGTAATTCAGAGTGTATCAGTGTATTCAGAGTGTATCCGAGTTTTCAGAGTGTATCAGAATATTCAGCGTGTATCAGTCCTGTAGAGACAGCAATATTAATAGAATATAGGAAAATACGGAGGCTAACATCAATTAGTTCATACAAGGTATCTCGGAAAACGTAATACGTCAAATCATCCCAAATAGAGAGTTGACACAAACGCAAAGGTGTTTTCGGTGTGTTCTATGGAACTACCTCTTACCACAGAAAATAGTGAAGAAGTACAATTTACGAAACAATTTGGTTCTTTCTTTTGCACTTTTCTTTCGTCACTTCAAGGAGTAGAGCTGGCTATTTTAGATCCAGCCCATTACGTAGTCGCGATATTTTTCAGCCAACTACCAGGCAAGCTGGTGGCGGGACACAGGATTCTCAATTTGGAATACGTAGGAGGGGCTTTCCACTCCCGGAAATTACCTTGCGCTCATGGGAAAGCTCCCACAAACCTTCGCGAGATTCAAGTAACTGGAGTTACTTTATTTCTGGTACATTGTTCCCCATGATGTGTTTGCGACGTTAGTAAGTTTTTTCAGAAGAGTTTCATTTATCATTGCATCTGGCCTTTATTACAATTTATTTGTGCTTTCGGAAAATTATGAGATCATTCGGAAAGCGTTTTACGCAAGAATATTTGCACTCATGAAAACTAGCCATTCTGACACTATTTACATAGAATTTAAATAAATTTAAATAATCTCAGGCATTCTGTAAAGTACACTCCTGGAAATGGAAAAAAGAACACATTGACACCGGTGTGTCAGACCCATCATACTTGCTCCGGACACTGCGAGAGGGCTGTACAAGCAATGATCACACGCACGGCACAGTGGACACACCAGGAACCGCGGTGTTGGCCGTCGAATGGCGCTAGCTGCGCAGCATTTGTGCACCGCCGCCGTCAGTGTCAGCCAGTTTGCCGTGGCATACGGAGCTCCATCGCAGTCTTTAACACTGGTAGCATGCCGCGACAGCGTGGACGTGAACCGTATGTGCAGCTGACGGACTTTGAGCGAGGGCGTATAGTGGGCATGCGGGAGGCCGGGTGGACGTACCGCCGAATTGCTCAACACGTGGGGCGTGAGGTCTCCACAGTACATCGATGTTGTCGCCAGTGGTCGGCGGAAGGTGCACGTGCCCGTCGACCTGGGACCGGACCGCAGCGACGCACGGATGCACGCCAAGACCGTAGGATCCTACGCAGTGCCGTAGGGGACCGCACCGCCACTTCCCAGCAAATTAGGGACACTGTTGCTCCTGGGGTATCGGCGAGGACCATTCGCAACCGTCTCCATGAAGCTGGGCTACGGTCCCGCACACCGTTAGGCCGTCTTCCGCTCACGCCCCAACATCGTGCAGCCCGCCTCCAGTGGTGTCGCGATAGGCGTGAATGGAGGGACGAATGGAGACGTGTCGTCTTCAGCGATGAGAGTCGCTTCTGCCTTGGTGCCAATGATGGTCGTATGCGTGTTTGGCGCCGTGCAGGTGAGCGCCACAATCAGGACTGCATACGACCGAGGCACACAGGGCCAACACCCGGCATCATGGTGTGGGGAGCGATCTCCTACACTGGCCGTACACCACTGGTGATCGTCGAGGGGACACTGAATAGTGCACGGTACATCCAAACCGTCATCGAACCCATCGTTCTACCATTCCTAGACCGGCAAGGGAACTTGCTGTTCCAACAGGACATTGCACGTCCGCATGTATCCCGTGCCACCCAACGTGCTCTAGAAGGTGTAAGTCAACTACCCTGGCCAGCAAGATCTCCGGATCTGTCCCCCATTGAGCATGTTTGGGACTGGATGAAGCGTCGTCTCACGCGGTCTGCACGTCCAGCACGAACGCTGGTCCAACTGAGGCGCCAGGTGGAAATGGCATGGCAAGCCGTTCCACAGGACTACATCCAGCATCTCTACGATCGTCTCCATGGGAGAATAGCAGCCTGCATTGCTGCGAAAGGTGGATATACACTGTACTAGTGCCGACATTGTGCATGCTCTGTTGCCTGTGTCTATGTGCCTGTGGTTCTGTCAGTGTGATCATGTGATGTATCTGACCCCAGGAATGTGTCAATAAAGTTTCCCGTTCCTGGGACAATGAGTTCACGGTGTTCTTATTTCAATTTCCAGGAGTGTAAGTTTAACTGAACGAAGCAAATTATTGCACGAATACGAGAACATTTATTTAGATGTAAATGTATATCTTTGGTGTAACGTTGCCTTTAACGCTTGAGAGCGCCAAAATAGCTTACTGGAACTGAATTAGTTATCTACCGTACATAAAGCTGACTTTCTGTGGTTCACGGAGTAAGACATGTTTAACTCAGACAGTTCAGAGTTGCAATACTCAAAAACATTCTTTTCAGAATGAGAATTAACAGAACGAATCAACACAAACCGTCATATTACAAAGTGTGGATCCGTAATTCGAGCCCCTGGACTATTGCAGCCACCCACAACGTAAGTGGGGACTGACTTCTTAAGTAACCGCCACTCAGTGGGTTTCTTTAATGCTGCAAAATAATGTTAATCCACTAAAGATGCATGCTACAAATGTTATTTTTGCGAGTAATCCCATTGCGCAGGACTTTCATGCACTGTGGGCAGTGTTGTCCACGTGTGATGATAAAAACAATTTGGAGAGATCGCAGCTTGGGTGTTTTCGCCTTTTATCTATGTTGCTGAAACTAGCATGCATCTTAAAACTATGCAAAATCGAGTTCATTTATTGCGTTCAATTGTGGTAACACACAGTTTGATTAACTCAAGTCAAACAAATGCCTGGGAGCTAGAATCAGTGAGGACAATGAAGTGGGAAAGTTATGTAGGCTCAGTTGTAGGTGCAGCTAAAGCTTCGATGTATTGATTTCTGGTTGACTACAAGCTCTACGAGAGAGAGAGAGAGAGACTCTTGTGAAGTACTTGTAGAGCCGTCATGGAATACTGCTCAGGCGTGAGGGATATTTAATCAGGTTGACACAACAGGAGACGCGTGGTCACAATCTGGTGGGGGAACGTCAACGAAATGCTACAAGCAAGAAAATGGCAGAGAATCTAAGAAGACACCTCAGTCAGGTTAAAAAAAATCAAGAATCAGTTTTCAGAAATGAGTCTACAAACAGTTTTTACCGCCACACATAGCAATCCCGAAAAGCAAAACTGTAAAATTAAGGTGGATAACACACAAGCATATCCGTATAATGTTTCATTCTCGATAGCTTCCCTCCGTGATTCGATATGAAAGAGTACCTCGTATATGGTAAAAAAAAAATAATAAAAAAAACTCAGATTTAGTTGCGAACTGTATACAGATTCGCGGAATGTAAATATACATAAGGATGTAGACATAAATTTTGATATTGCCCTTGACAGTGGGTCCGTTTTGAGGACTAAAGACGTGAGTCGCTCTACAGTAACGGTGCAAGCCAATCGAAATTTACCGGTTATTTGTAAAACACTCTCATCCTGTGAAACCAAAACGTAATTTCTTATACCTAATAGGCTGTCTTTGAGTTTCTCTGTGACTTATTTTACATTCCCGAGCTCGAATCGTTTCGGATTAGCTGCTACCTAAACAACTGAGCAAAACATCTGCAAATTAAAGGGTTATTTCTCAACGTAAGTCAAAAGTCAGTTTTCTTAATGTAAACTTTTTGATACAACACCTGAAACATCCTTGAAATAGTCAGGTTAAGAAATCATAACTCTGTAGGAGAGAAGTGTTCATCTTACTGCTGACTCGTTGCGCATCATTGCATGTGGAAAGCTGGAAAAATGTTTTTCCAGAAATATTTTCAGACTTTATGGTATTCGCCCGCTAGCCTTATGTGCAGTTTGATCTGTTGTTTCTGTGTAACATTGGTTAAATACGTCAAGAGACTACTAAGATGTACTTTAATGTACTGAATGATAAATACACAATTTAAATTCGATTACGTTTAATGAAGTAATCAGCAATGAGATAAACAAATATTGCGATAATTATAACGTTCTAACGAAGGGCAGTAGGTGCCTGAAGCCGGTAAAGGAATAAAATTTCTTTTGTACAGTTCAGTGTTGATTATTTCAGTAAATGGAAGATGGATAAAATGGAAAGCAATGACTTTATGCAGTTATGGAAGGCGATAAATTACAATATACTGTCAGTGTAATGAGAGAACTTGCATTCCGCTCACACAGCATATCAGATATTTTTCAGTGTGATGTATAATTTTTTTGCACAATAGAAATCAACAATTCTTTATTTAGGTATGGATATTTCACATAATGCATTAAAAAACAGTATATCAAACTTTCTGTGCAGTAGTCAATTGGTTCTCAATCTGAGAAACATCAACTCTTGAAACGCCGAATTTTAATGTTCCGGGCGTAGAATCTTGTTGCACATATTCCGCTTGTAGGTCCACGAGAATGTGTTGTTTATTGGTTTTGCTGATGGCTTGAACAGTCCCGTGCTTGATGACACTTGTGCTATCAGAGAGACCTCCAACATTTTCACACACAGTGTGTCTTAGTTGTCGCTGCATCACAGCTCCTCCTTCGTCTTTTGTTCGTCTGTGAATACCATTTGCATCTTGACAGCCTGCAACGAACAGAACACACAAGTTATGTTGATACTGCCATGTGGAAGACATCCATCAAGAACTCCACAAAATTAATTACTGTTTTACCAGTGCACCACGCACACAATGAAACAGTGTAAGCATCTAAGTGGGCACTATCTCATCTAGTTGTGTGTAGAACATACACTGACGATAAAGAAAATCGCAACACCAAGAAGGAGTTCTGTGACATGAACGAAAGTTGACAGACGTGTTTATACATCTGAAAGATGATATCTATTCAGATTTCGAGCCAGTCGTATAAGACGGTCATAGGATCATCAGCCTCTCCTTTATATCGGGCTACAGTTTCATACATATAACCTTTCTACCTTTTTTGCCTCATAGCTCCCTAAGGGATAACAATTTTAATGTGACAAACGGTATCGTCAAAATGATCCGGCTACCTGAAGTGCCAATGAGGGTACAAAATTCATTGACCTAATAAAGTTAATACTGGCAGTATTAGTACTAATGCAGCTGCCACTAATAGTGATAATAATAATGACAATAATAATAATAATGATAATGATAGTGACAGTGATCGATGGGAAAAGAATTTATACGTGTATAAGATAGATGTTTTCTGATGTAGTGTGTTCTAGCGAAAGAAAATTTAAGGAGACTGCACCAGCTAAGGATACTGGGAAACGAGGAAAATCTGGCTGGAAAGAAGGATGTACAAAGCTAACGAGTGCATAATCGTTATTGTTGCTTTAGTAGACACGTCATTAACTGTTTCCTGAAGCGGAGAAGTTATTCAGTTCTGCAGTATAATACAGGAGATTATTCCAGAGTCTGGTTCCTGCTACTAAGAAGGACTTCGAGAAAGAGTACGAACGCTGAAGCGGGATAGTGAGGGTTCCACTGAGATGAGAATGGGTGTTTCTGCCATGTTGTTGAGACAACACTCATAAATTCGAGGAGACATATGAGAGACAGTGAACGCTGAGAAGACAGAGGGTACGGAAATCTCTGCGCTTGTCTGCGCGCATCCAGGATAGCTGTGCATATGATGATGAAATGTGATCAACGAGTGGAACATCAAAGATTTAACTAGTTCCAGGCGCCCTGATTTCCCCTGTGAAAGCCTTGCAGAATAACATCGCTATAATCAATAATTAGAAGTACAACTTTTATTACAAATTTCCTTTTCACGTCAATACAGAATCGACCTTTTTTTGTTGGGCATTGAGAAATGCTGATGCCTTCTTCCACACTGCATATACGTGGTCAATCCTGATTAGATATTCATCTATTGTTAATCTGCTGCTATGCTGAAGGAGAGAGATCGATATTTGCCCCATTTAGCTTTAAAGATGGTAGAGATTCGCGGTCTATCCGGCTAATGAGTCTAGAATGTCCAACCAGTACCGCTTGGGGATTTTAGATCGGTTGAGCCTTAATCTTATATCCTGCACCTATTTTGATAGTGCACAGAGGTCGGTAGTGAGATTCTCGATAGCTGTGTTCAGATTTATTGGTTTTTCACTTAGCTACGACTGGAAGACATCACCATAGATATGGTTTTAGCAGTAGGACAAAATTGATTACACACCATTTATTAACAACCAAAATAAGGGCTAATACCGAACCCTGGGGGACGACTGATGCTAACAGCCTCAACCGTGAGTTTATGGTGCCGGACGTTATAGCTTTAGCTCTTGACACATAAATTTCCTGTACAACAGCCATTGCAGTGTGAAATTGAAGCGGATGCTTTCTTGTTCAAACATTTCACAACTTCAACTTGCTTTCATCCATCATACGAACAGCAGTTTCACAGATATATTTGCAACGAAATCCCCAGAGTTATTCGTACCTCTCAAATATCTGCACCTGGCTTGCCCACCTATGAAATAATTTTCGTGACGTATTTGCTAGAATGTCCAAGAAAGGAACCTTAACTGACTACATACTGAGATTAGAAACGCATTAATTTATAAGAACTTGCCATTGAGATGCAAGAAATAGTTTAAGGGACATCTTCTATTCATTTATAGGACGTAAACGAAAACCTTAATGGGTTTACTAACAAACTCACGTTACTATACGACAATTATGCTTCCCTAAAGACCGAAAAAGTAAGAAGGAAACTTGCACCTTGGCTCAGTGAAGAGCTAAAATAGCTTATGAACTTCAGACACGCTACACAACGGGCATACGATCTACGCCCCACGCCTGAAAACCGTATTTCAAACGGATCAGACTCAGTCACGCTGTGATAAAAAAGACTGACGCATGCACATACATTAAGCAACAGAAATAGACTAGCCATCCTACAGAATAACCGCTTGCTCTTGGTATAGACAACGTGAAAACTCCAGCTACTCCCACTGTCGCCGCCGAAAGACTGAACCGGTACTTCAGATTACCTATAACTTCAATTGAACCACAAAGGAAACAGAGACCCATTGATTATTTCAGAGGCTTAAACGACTGTGGCCACAAAAATTCTGTCTAAGGAATATTAGTAGCAGTACTTCTAAAAAAAAGCCATTCTCTATACCATATCAGCACCTATTGGACATAACGGCGTCGGAGTCCGAATGTTAAAGCTAGTTGCTGATCCACTACTGCCCACTATAACAGATATCGACGACCATTCGTTAACCACAAGTGTTTCCCCTGCTATCTGGGAAAAGGGATTGTTTAAGCCACTATCTAAAAAGAACGTTGACACAGCCCCCTCTGATTGCCGTCAATGTGCATTCTTCCGGCAGTGTCCAGGACCTTAGAATATATAGTCCATGACCATCTAACAAACTGCCTAACTATGTACAACCTGCTAGACGAATACCAATCAGATTCCGCAAACAACGCAGCACAAAGTCTGCCTTAATAAAGATAACAAATGACTTTAAGCTTGCCATGGGCACACAAGAGGCAACTATCATCTGCATCTTAGACTTTAACAAAGCTTTGACACAACGGACTACGACATTTTACTTGCCTAACATAGCAGCCTAAATTTCTTTCCAAGTGCAGTGCAATGGTTTCGCTCGTACATGACGTCTCGCCAGCAGCGCGCTATGTCCGACACCATGAAGTCACAATGTAGGCAGGAATTATACTAGGAAGTACGTTAGGACCTATACGGTTTTGATGTCAGTAAGATACTTCATAGATTTATGAATGGGCTTTTTCACGTAGCTTGTATTTACGTACTGAGGGAAATTCACAGGAGACCCCAGGAAAGGCTGTCCCGACAACTCATGTAAATCTTAGCAGAAGCTAGGTGTGCTGTGAACAACACCACATTCTCATCAGGGGCTCCGTTGGTGTACTGAAGCTAATTCTATCACCCCAGAGCAAGTAAAGTGACAGTCACAGACATGAAGAGGCTAACTGAAATATCAACTGCGGCGCCCGCTAAAAATGCTATTTCATAAGATCCTGAACTCGTCAGGGTCCTCGCCTATTTCTTGTGCTTCGGGGAACAGGACATTTCAGTCGAATTATTTACTTTAATGATTGCTGAGTTTGCTCTGGTAGTTGAAAGAGTTGTTGAAACTATGTGCCATCTTCCCAAAACACCTTAATGTCGCGATTACAAATAACAATGTATTTTATATAAATGACAGAAAACAATGATACGAAAAATTAATTGCTATTAGGGTCGCCACCACTATGATACTTTATAGTTATTATTGAGATGGTGTCCAGACATAAAAAGGACAAGAAATACAATTTTATCTGTGATTGTCAAGTCTTATAATTATGTAAAAAGAAGAATTTGAATCCGAACAGAGCATCAACAACAACAACAAAAAAATGGCTCTGAGCACAATGGGACATACTTCTGAGGTCATCAGTCCCCTAGAACTTAGAACTACTTAAACCTAACTAACCTAAGGACATCACAGACATCCATGCCCGAGGGAGGATTCGAACCTGCGGTCGTAGCGGTCGCGCGGTTCCAGACTGTAGCGCCTAGAACAGCTCGGCCATCCCGGCCGGCGAGCATCAACAGATCAATAAATAAAGGAACAGAAAGAATCGTCACCAGATGGGTGAACTTCAGCGAATTAACTCAACACCGAAAGGAAACAAGAGTGTTTACGGGAAAACATCTACTTTGAAACAAGACGTAGGTTGCAGAAAAAACGCACGGTAGTGCGTAAAGCGCGTAGGTAAGATCATCAAAACTGCAAGTGGAAAAACGGGACTTACGCGCCGGGATGCACCGTACTGTAGTGGCTGCTACCTGTTGATGGCGTGGGCCGATGTGATGTAATTGCGAATCGCGGATCTCATCCTCTTCCTGATTACTGACTACGGACGCTACTAAGTTCAAAATAAAACTTCAATTAAAACTTCGACAACCTGGCGGAACGCCGAAGTCAAGAAAAAACGAGCAAGCGCGGAATCCGAAAGGGAATGACCATCCTAAAGAGAATAGAAATAAAATGCCTCTGTAAATTTTGATAGCAATCCTTCAAACAGCGAAAAGGCACCCAGACTAAACTCTCTAGCCAGTCCCAGAAAGGAGCTAGAAGTTACTCCAAGCTTCGTTCACTAGCTCCCACCATAACGCAAAAGAAATATCCTCCAATGAGTTTCGAGTTTATGGAAACGAGAGCCGAGAGTCGTCTCGTTCCCACAGCCAGACATGTTTTCTGAAAATTCTGCGAATATTGGTGATATTTACAGAGTGTTGCTACGTAAAGGACAGAGTTCAGTACTTTCGCAGACGCTTGTGGAAACGGTGTCTGGAGACCAAAACACAGCGGAATAACGATAACTGGGCAATAAAGGGCCCCAGGAAATTGATTTCTCACCCCTTTCACCACTGGCTTCCCCTACTGCTATATGCAGAATATCACACACACACACCGATATCATCAATTTCACAGTTTGTTTACAGAATATGCTACGAAAATACGGAAGAGAGTCACAAAAGCACACATGAATATTCATGTAAGCAAATGCACTTGAGAGTGAGAATAAATTCTCGAAACGTTTTGTGCAAAGTAGGAAAAAATAAGTAACTGGTACAGTTTTCATTATTTAAATTATAAATGACACAGTTGCAGGCTTTCCGGAAACATGTAATATGATGAACGAAATTAAGTCATTAGCGTCTAGCCAGGCAATGAAAGTAGTGTACCACATCAAAAACGTGAAAATGAAAGTTTTCAAGATGATTGCACACATAAAATCAACAAAGAGTAATGCCCGTTTGATCTGATTGCTAACTACATTAACTTTAAAGAGGGATACAGAATTCACTGTGTAAAGATTGTGTAGCGGAAAACAGAAGCAGCATGTATAAATACAGGAAAAAAGCTTGTATACAAGAAGAAAGACATTCTAAACAGAAAACTTTTAGATATGGGAGAAAATTCATGATACAGTTTTTCTTGAGCTGCTGGACTACTGAAGTAGAGGGACCCGATATTGCTCCGATATTGTCAGTTTATAGTTCGGTTACACGTTAGTACGCCGAAACTTCCAAGTTTACTATCTGCATAGTGTCTCGCCCACTTCTTCTGCAGCGAGTAAACACGATATGAAATGCACTTTCATTAATGTGCTGCCTTGCCCAAAGTTACAGAGTTAAAGGAGTGAAAATTTTTCGATGTTTAGTTTGTTGCTACAATGATAAATTCATCCTGATAAATTTATTCTGGCTTCCTGTAGTTACTGCAAAGATGCATAGTGTACTGGATATAAACGAAAACTTTGCCTGTCAAACAAAGCACAGAAGGAAAATAAACTAACAAAATGAAGACACTATGAAATTAAAAATCTTTGTTTCTTTTAATCAAAAATTTTCTACAGCTGCTGCCTATAGATCTGATAATACAGGAACGTCTTGCGTGATTCCCCTCTCAGTTCCGATTTTCGTACTATGCTGATGAGGCGGTATCAATGTTGTATGTATAATTCAGAAAAGCAGATATCAACGGATTACAGAGCAGGAAATGTGTAAACAACTTGATATGAAGGACACACTGTTTTCCTCAAAACTCACATTTGGTCGTCCATCACCAAACATAATGGATTTCTTAATGGAGACGGTATTTGTCAAACTACGACATTCATGCTAAATTTAGATTAAAGGCACCAGGGATGTATTTTTAAACACTTTGAAAAGGAACTAAAGCGTCCGAAATGTCGCATTTCCACTGAAGTATATCTTGAAGTGACAGCAATCATTAGGCGGAGGTGTGTGAGCTTTTACTTTTGTGACGGATCTTATACAAATCAAAAATGAGTGCACTATAACTAATATAAATTTATGCATAGGTGATTGGGTCACACATACCTTGCTTTTCGCCAACACCTGCCTTTTTCATTAGGCTAAATGAGCACGTTTTTAGACGTGTCTCTACTTTTCAGCGTAATTGATACTTCTGTCAACGACTTCGGCACATTCTTAACAGACATTATCCCTAGGGATGTGTGGGAACAGACCCAGTGGGAGAGTGAAGAAGGTGAAAAACCGTGAATTAACTAGCCATAAGAGTTATGCATGAATTAAATCCAAGGATACATAGATCCCTTATCATTTAGCTACAAAATAGCAGGTCAACAACTGGAAGCAGTTAATTCCATAAATTATCTGGGAGTACGCATTAGGAGTGATTTAAAATGGAATGATCATATAAAGTTGATCGTCGGTAAAGCAGATGCCAGACTGAGATTCATTGGAAGAATCGTAAGGAAATGCAATCCAACAACAAAGGAAGTAGGTTACAGTACACTTGTTCGCGCACTGCTTGAATATTGCTCACCAGTGTGGGATCCGTACCAGATAGGGTTGATAGAAGAGATAGAGAAGATCCAGCGGAGAACAGAGCGCTTCGTTACAGGATCATTTAGTAATCGCGAAAGCGTTGCGGAGATGATAAACTCCAATGGAAGACTCTGCAGGAGAGACCCTCAGTAGCTCGGTACGGGCTTTTGATGAAGTTTCGAGAACATACCTTGACCAAAGAGTCAAGCAGTATATTGCTCCCTCCTACGAATATCTCGCGAAGAGACCATGAGGATAAAATCAGAGAGATTAGAGCCCACAGAAGCATACCGACAATCCTTCTTTCCACGAACAATACGAGACTGTAATGGAAGGGAGAACCGATAGAGGTACTCAGGGTACCCTCCGCCACACACCGTCAGGTGGCTTGCGGAGTATGGATGTAGATGTAGATGTAGAATGCGTTCAGAAATCAAAATCACTGGCAATAAATGTTGACCGCGTACTCAGGTGGATTAATGGTTTATCAAAAATTTGGTTTCAAGTCGAATTCTACCACAGATTCTCATTGATCTTGACATTCGATTCGTCACTTGATCAGCATTTCTTCCAGATTTCCGGAGATAATATTTCATATTATTGCATCTTCATTGGTATTAATTATGTCAATATTATTCAACAAAATCAGTTCATATTATTCCAATCGTAAATGTTGAGAAAGACGAATGGTCTTTTTTGTCATGGTAGTCAAGACAACAGCGTCTGCAAATCTTTGTGGGGGAGTTTTTGCATATTACAGTTGTAAGTTTAGAACAAGTATTATAATAATTTACTTTAAGGAACCAATAGATGAAATCAGTTTAAAACGTCTGCTAGCCAGACATTATTCTAAACATAATATTTCCTTAGGAAACTGCGTTCCTTCAAGAACAGGAAAAACTGCGCCCCCCTCCCCCCATCTCTCGCTTCCCCTGAAAACTGCCTTACGCAATTCTTTCTATGCATATTCAATAAATTTCTAAAAAAAATTGTTCATGGCTCTGAGCACTATGGGACTCAACTGCTGAGGTCATTAGTCCCCTAGAACTTAGAACTAGTTAAACCTAACTAACCTAAGGACATCACAAACATCCATGCCCGAGGCAGGATTCGAACATGCGACCGTAGCGGTCTTGCGGTTCCAGACTGCAGCGCCTTTAGCCGCACGGCCACTTCGGCCGGCAATAAATTTCTACTTGATAGGTAGGTTAGCTTCTACACGCGTAAAACCTACTTTCGGTGGCCTTACGACGCAAGGCGTCTGAGAAACGCGGCCGGTGACCAATGGTAGCCCGTATGTGTGTTCATGTGAGAATTTAACGTAAATTACCAGAAGATAACTGTCTATAACTACAATAGCTGATAAACCCTGAAATATTATTAATGAGCCTCGCAAGGTTTATTCGCGAATACTTTTGTTACACAGCACATTGCCCCAATCGAAATTTGGGAGCAGCTAAACTATTGGCTGGAGGGACAAGTAAATACCCCTCTGCTTGATTGATTGTTTCCACCACTGCAGTCTCCCGTTACAGTCCGCAGTCGGCAAAATCGGCAAAAATCAGAAGGCTTCGGTAAAATAGAATATTTGTTCTTCGTCCGCTCGCCTGTCTTTGAGAGCCTACAATAATGTAAACACATGTAGTAAGAAATCTGTTGTTGAACGTGAAGGAGGAGTTGTGCAGACGGGAGCTGTATGACGATCACTGCTTCTACGCAATCCACGTTAGAGACTGCCGTCTGTTCCGTAGTAGTCGTTTCTTTAGGATGCTGCTGTACAAAAGAACACTGTAGAAATGACATTACGACAACAGCTCGCAGTTACAGTCGTGGTTCGAAGAAGCGCTTTTCTAACAGCCAGAAGATGGGTCACGAGGGGTAGGAGAACTGACGTAGGAGCCTCGGTTAATTCTTACGATAGTACATTTTAATTCTTGGTACGGGTGACGCGCTCTTATGAAGAGGACCTTCTTAGGCTATTTATTGTAATTAAGTACTGTTCAATGTCTTTATTCAATGAGAGCATCTGACACACACACGAATGTATTGTGATTGCTGTTACGTCAGATTGGCGGTTTGTGCACCACAAGTTTCTGACTTCGCCAATATTTCTAGGAAGGATATGCTCATACGTAAACCTCGAGTACCGCATGATTAGCACATATGACTTTTTGTAGTGTATTTTGTGGCATGATGGTTTCTTTTTTATTAACCTAACTGTTTTATGTAGGAATAGTTGTTTCCAGAATGAGATTTTCACTCTGCAGCGGAGTGTGCGCTGATATGAAACTTCATGGCAGATTAAAACTGTGTGCCGGGCCGAGACTCGAACTCGGGACCTTTGCCTTTCGCGGGCAAGTGCACTACCAACTGAGCTATCCAAGCACGACTCACGCCCCGTCCTCACAGCTTTACTTCCGCCAGTACCTCGTCTCCTACCTTCCAAACTTTACAGAAGCTCTCCTGCGAAAATTGCAGAAATAGTACTCCTGAAAGAAAGGAAGTAAAATTGTGAGGACGGGGCGTGAGTCGTGCTTGGGTAGCTCAGTGGGTAGAGCACTTGCCCGCAAAAGGCAAAGGTCCCGAGTTCGAGTCTCGGTTCGGCACACAGTTTTAATCTGCCAGCAAGTTTCATAGGAAGAGTTGTATTCGTTGTCATATCCTACACATACTTCATGCAGTTTGGTTATGGATGTAGTCTTCAGTAGGTATCAGGCACTGTATCGAATTTATACCACGATCTTCGCTATGTTTTCTATTCAGCCCGATCCAATGACCGTGGTTTATGTTGCTTCGTATACAGTTACCATGGTGATGTATTTGTGTGTCAAATACCGTCGATGCTTCTACTGGGTGCAGACAAATAATCCAAACTACATTTGTCTCGTAAATTTATATGGTGATCTAATTCTGTAGGTTGCTGTCGATGCATATTGCTTCCATTATCAATCACAGAAATGCCTCTCCGGTGCCTTTATCTATCCTAAAGCAAAACTGATCGTCCTCTAACACACACAAAACTATAAAGGAACTGTATTTATCCATGGAAATGCGATAGGAAACTGTTTTCAACTCCAAAGGGTATCCTGCACCGTATTAGGCGTGGTGATGTGTTTTTGGTGTTTCTTTATTTTTGTGCATCCCCTGCATCTTGCTCCATTTGGAGTTACCGCGACGCACTTGCTGTCCGACCACTGGTGCTGGCTCACCTTGTAGCCTTCGTACGTGGAGATGCTGCTACGGACGCGGTCCACCCTGGTGGCGGACGCCCTCCGGCCCTTGGGCAGCACCCACCGCATCAGAGGCGTCACCAGACTCCTGTCCACGGAGGCGAGGTCCCTTTTCCCGGTGACCAGGCTGATGGCCACCGCAGCCGCCAGCGTGATCACTAGGCCCATCATATTATACCACAGGTACGACACTCGGTAGATGGGCAGAACAGAGCTGGAACAAAAATATTTTAGTGAGACTGCACTGTTATTCTGTCCGGCAGGTTTCGTGAGAGTTACACAAATGTAGTTGCAAAGCACTATGAAAGAATATTTCGATCAACATAAAATGTTCGTTAGAAAAGTCTCTCAGAAAAACTCAGAAAAATTAAGCTCCAAGGATAGTGCGTTAATATAGAACATGCTCAGATTTCTATTTCTCTGCTCGACTTTTATGCTATGCCGAAAAAGAAATAAAAAATACAAAATAGTGTTTAAAAATAGTATTAAAAATGAAGGGGGATTGATATCAGTGACAATGGTCATCATGTTCGATTGCATGGAAATGATTGCGCCCCATGGTCGTGATGTAATCCAGGACAAAAATAAGGTCAGTGTCGATCGTAAGGGCATTTGTGTGTTTCACTGCATTTAGTCTGATAGTGCAACAATGGTCAGTGCGTCATAAGTTGTCATCTACACTGAACGTAATTATAACAACACTTTTATGCTATGCCGAAAAAGAAATAAAAAATACAAAAAATAATGAACGTAATTATAACGACACATTTTTCATTCTAACTCAGACATGTACAAGTGTAATGGAACTCAGATGGAGTGACGCTTTACACACCTGAGATACGAGAGGTGTTCTTTAAATAAGTACCGTTCTGAAATTTAAAAAAAGACGTGCTAAGATATCTCAATAATTTTATTTGTACTTGAAAGTCTGTACCTTAATCTACTTTTCTACATAATTTCCGTCAATACTGAGGCACATGTCATAACGTTGTACCAGTTTCTGAATACCCTCCTCATAGAAGACTGCCGCCTGACTTGTTAACCACTGCATTACCACTGTTTTGACTTCATCATCGTCTTGAAGACGTTGACCGCCCAGGTGTTTCTTCAAGTGCAGGGACAGATGGTAGTCACTGGGCGCAAGATCGGGGCTGTACAGAGGATGATGTAGAGTTTCCCATCGAAAAGATGTGATTCGCCACATGCGGGCGGGCATTGTTATGCAACAAAACGATGCCCTTGCTCAACTTCCATGGACTGTTGCTTTGATTCTGGTGTGACGTAGGCCACCCATGTTTCATCGCCCGTAACAGTTTGGCTTAAGAAATCATCACCGTCGTTGTGGTACCGCTCAAGGAAAGTCAATGCACTGTCTAAAGATTTGCTTTTGTGCACATCTGTCAACATTTTCGGTACCCAATGTGCGCACAATTTTCGGTAATTCAAGTGCTCGTTCACAATGCCATACAAAACACTACGAGAAACGTTAGGAAAGTCATCCCGCAAGGAGGAAATCTCGAAGCATCTGTTTTCTCTCACCTTATTGTCCACTTCCTGCGTCAAACTTTCACTCCGTTGTTCATCATGCACATCTGTGCGGCCGTATTTAAATGCTACCACCCACTTTCTTGCCATTCCATTACTCCTAATGTTTTCTCCGTAAACTGCACAGATCTCAAGATGAATATCGATCGCTTTTAGGCCTTTAGCACTAACAAATGTTATAACAGCCCGTACTTCACAGTCGGCGGGACTCACGATTATCGGAGGCATCTTAAACACTCAGTACACAACGTAAACGAGGAAGAATCAGACTGTAATGGCGTCAGTGCGTAGGTTAAGGTACAGGCTTTCATGTAAAAATAAAATTATTTACATTTTTTAGCACGTCTTTTTTTTTAATTTCAAAACCGTACTTAGTAAAAAAACACGCCTCGTTCATTGTAGTGTGTCTTTAAACACTGAAGGGCCAAAGACACTGGTATAGCCGCGCATAATCAAGTACAGAGATACGTAAACAGGCAGAAGACGGTGCTGCGCTAGGCAACGCAGACATAACACAAGTGTCTGGCGCAGTTGTTAGATCGGTTACTGCTGCTACAATGGCAGATTATTCGAGATTTAAGTGAGTTTGAACGTGGTGTTACAGTCGGCGCACGTTCGATGTGACAGCATCTCCGAAGCAGCGATGAAATGGGGATTTTCCCGTTGCGACTATTTCACGACTGTACCGTGAATATCATGAACCCGGAAAACATCAAATCTGCGACATCCTGCAAGAACGGGACAAACGACGACTGAAGAGAATCGTTCAACGTGACAGAAGTGCAACTCTTACACAAATTGCTGTAGATTTCAACTGATTTCAATACTGGGCCATGATGAAGCGTTAGCGTACGAACCATTCAACGAAACTACATCGATATGCGCTTTCGGAGCCGAATGCCCTCTTGTGTACCCTTGATGACTGCTCGACATAAAGCTTTACGCCTCGCCTGGGCCCAACATCGGCGGTGGACTGTTGATGACTGGAAACATGTTGCCCGGTGGGACGAGTCTTGTTGCAAATTGTTTTGAGCGGATGGTCTTGTACAGGTATGGAGACAATCTCATGAATCCATGGACCCTGGATCTTCAAGCTGATGGAGGCTCTGTAATGGTGTGGGACATGTGCAGTTGGAGAGGTCTGGGACGTCTAGATACGACTCTGATAGGTGACACATACGTAAGCATGCTGTTTGATCATCTGCATCCGTTCATGTCCATTGTGCATTCCGACGGACTTGGGCAATTCCAGCGGGACAATGCGACACCCCCAGCGTTCAGTGGCTACAGGAACACTACTCTGAGTTTAAGCACTTCCGTTGGTCACCAAACTCCCCAGACGTAAACATTCTTGAGCATATCTGGGATGCCTTGCAACTTTCTGTTCAGAAGATATCTCCAACCTCTCATACTCTTACGGATTTATGGGCAGCCCTGAAGGATTCATGGTGTCGCTCCAGCGCTACTTCAGACAGTAGTCGAGTCCGTGCTACATCGTTTTACGGCACTTCTGCGTGCTCGCGGGGGCCCTGCACGGTATTAGGCAGGTGTACCAGTCTCTTTGGTTTTTCAGTATAATTAGTCAGTCTACATGACTACCTATAAGGCACTCATGGTAGATAATCTAGATCTCCAATGCTATAAAAAAGACAGATGGCAATACGACCGATGCTGACCTTCTTTATATGCCGAATGAAAGTGTTTTTGTCGTCTTCTGAATCTGAAGAAGAATGAACTAGCATACTGAATGGATCCAAAGGCTTCTGCGCACAAATCATGCACTGAGAGTAAAGCAATGGAAGATGAAGTTATTGAGAAATAGCAGATATGAAATTAGCAATACACTTAAGATCAGAGTCGAGGAGTACGTACAGACGAAGAGAAGGAATTTTGCTATCATGGAAACAAACCCACGACAGGCCAACCAAGGAGTATAGGAGAAGCAGTCTAGTACAGGCAGGAAGAAGAGTTCGGGCCAAAAGTAATCTCTTATTATGACCACAGGCTTTGGTTTTTAAATATCTCTGAGAGCGGCACCCTGGAACAGAGCAAATGGTTCTGAGCACTATGGGACTCAACTTCTGAGGTCATTAGTCCCCTATAACTTAGAACTAGTTAAACCTAACTAACCTAAGGACATCACACACATCCATGCCCGAGGCAGGATTCGAACCTGCGACCGTAGCGGCCTCGCGGTTCCAGACTGCAGCGCCTATAGCCGCACAGCCACTTCGGCCGGTGGAACAGAGCATCATATGGAGCTATGACTATGTGAAATGAAGCAAAACAAGAGAATCCGACTTTTGAGAGACAGTGTGAAGAAAAATCGCTAAAACCTCCATACGTCGGAAAAATCCTAGGATGTACCGAGAATCTAACCCGGATCCTTCTGCACCAAAGGCAGCGACGCAAACCATCGGTACTTTTTCCAGACGATACTACTGATATAATAAACCCCATTAGAGAGAAAGCAACGGAATAGATATTAGATTATATTCTCCAAAGAATTATTAAATGGTTCCCTGAAAACGGATTATCCATGTGTTGTTGTAGTCGTGGTCTTCAGTCCAGAGACTGGTTTGATTCAGCCCTCAATGCTACTATATCCCGTGGAAGTTTCTTCATCTCCCAGTACCTACTGCAACCTACATCCTTCTGAATCTGCTTCATGTATTATCCATAAATTCTGAAGAAAACACTACATTTAGTTCTGTACAACAAATAGAGTCTTAGCAACAACTGATGTAGCACAGTCAGTTAGTAAGTGAGCCGGTAAGTACGGTAGAATGCTCCAGATTTTTGAGTGTACATACTGATGAAAACTTGTATTGGAAGAAACATATTATCGACTTCTCAAAGAACTGAGTTCAGCTACTTTTGCTCTTCGTATAAAATTGCTAATCTTGGAAACAAATGTATCAACCTCCTGACATATTTTGTCTATGAACACTCAACAATGTCGTACGGAATAATTTTCTGAGGTAAAGAAAGTATTGATTGCATAAAAGCGCGCAATAAGAAAAATGTGCTGTATTAACCCACGGACGTCGTATAGGTACCTCCTCAAAGAGCTAGGCATTTTAACTGTACCGTCGCAATACATTCTTTCGCAAATGTAATTCGTCGTAAGTAATTCATTACAATCTGAGAAGTACGGTGATGTACGTATCTGAAACATTGGAGGGAAAAAACACCTTTGTTAACCACTATTAAAGCTGTCACTTAACACTAATCTTACATACATATCTTGTAAACTGACTCATTCCACATCATTTGGAGAAAAGAATCGTTTAAATGATCTAAGGAACATGTAACTAACTAGCTACTGAGGCGCTCAATGTGTGAAGGCATCAGGGAATAACTTCCGTCGTAGACGAGGGTGTCACATAGGGTGGAATTTATGTAAGACAGACTTTGCCAACAAGTAATGCGCAAGGTTTGGTGTGCTACTCTGATATGAAGAGGTTAGCATAAGGATGACACCAGTTAAGAAAGTGATATGTTTACGTCGTTTACACGACGTGGGTCTTGTGTGTGGCAAAATACGTCATGGTGGAATAAATTTAAACTGGTTTTACAATGGTTTCATCTGTCATTTTATCCAAACTCTTTTAGGAATGTTATGGATTTGAATCACGCAGTTGCAAAGAACCACTTGTGCTCCACGTTTCACCTCTTCTTGTCCA
Source organism: Schistocerca americana (assembly GCF_021461395.2). Classification (NCBI taxonomy): domain Eukaryota; kingdom Metazoa; phylum Arthropoda; class Insecta; order Orthoptera; family Acrididae; genus Schistocerca; species Schistocerca americana. The sequence goes on from NC_060126.1 coordinate 332,613,303, forward strand.
CAGGTGTGTTTCCACTTTTCGCTCGAAAGCTCTTTTGTTCCACGTGTTGATATCGCTTCATTTGCACTCAGGATCGCTTTATGATAATTTTAGGGGAATAGCACAGCTTGTAAAATTCTTTCATTCCTGACAAGCCCTGTGTCAAAGTGCAGCCGTGATTGCAATCTTCTCTGCTGGAATTTTTATTGCACTATTCGCCATTAAAATGGCTAGGCGAAGAAGAAATGCAGATGATAAACGGGTATTCATTGGACAAATATATTATACTAGAACTGACATGAGATTACATTTTCACTCAATTTGGCTGCATAGATCCTGATAAATCAGTACCCAGAACAACCACCTCTGGCCGTAATAACGGCCTTCATACGCCTGGGCATTAAGTTCAACAAAGCTTGGATGGCGTGTATAGGTACAGCTGCCCATGCAGCTTCAACACGATACCACAGTTCATCAAGAACAGTGACTGGCATATTGTGACGAGCCAGTTGCTCGGCCACCATTGACCAGACGTTTTCAGTTGGTAAGAGATCTGGAGAATGTGATGGCCAGGGCAGCAGTCGAACATTTTCTCTATCCAGAAAGGGCGTTACAGGACCTGCAACATGCGGTCGTGAATTAACCTGCTGAAATTTAGGGTTTTGCAGGGATCGAATGAAGGGTAGAGCCACGGGTCGTAACACATCTGAAATGTAACGTCCACTGTTCAAAGTGCCGTCAATGCGAACTAGAGGTGACCGAGACGTGTAACCAATGGCACGCCATACCATCACGCCGGTTGATACGCCAGTATGGCGATGACGAATACACGCTTCCAATGTGCGTTCACCGCGATGTCGCCAAACACGGATGCGACCATCATGATGCTGTAAACAGAACCTGGATTCATCCGAAAAAATGACGGTTTCCCATTCGTGCACCCAGGTTCGTCGTTGAGTACACCATCGCAGGCGCTCCTGTCTGTGATGCAGCGTCAAGGGTAACCGCAGCCCCGGTCTCCGAGCTGATAGTCCATGCTGCTGCAAACGTCTTCGAACTGTTCGTGCAGATGGTGGTTGTCTTGCAAACGTCCCCATCTGTTGACTCAGGGATCGCGACGTGGCTGCACGATCCGTTATAGCCAAGTGGATAAGATGCGTGCCATCTCGACTGCTAGTGATACGAGGCCGTTGGGATCCAGCACGGCGTTCCGTATTACCCTCCTGAACCCACCGATTCCATATTCTGCTAACAGTCATTGGATTTCAACCAACGTGAGCAGCAATGTCGCGATACGATAAATCGCAATCGCGATAGGCTATAATCCGACCTCTATTGAAGTCGGAAACGTGATGGTGCGAATTTCTCCTCCTTATATGAGGCATCACAACAACGTTTCACCAGGCAACGCCTGTCAACTGCTGTATATGTATGAGAAATCTGTTGGAAACTTTCCTCACATCTGCACGTTGTAGGTGTCGCCACCGGCGCCAACATTGTGTGAATGCTCTGAAAAGCTAATCATTTGCATATCACAGCATCTTCTTCCTGTCGGTTAAATGGCGCGTCTGTAGCACGTCATCTTCGTGGTGTAGCAATTTTAAATGCCAGTAGTGTAGTTCTGTTTAACTAGAGGCGGTATCGTTATAATATTTGTGTCGGCCGCTTATTCGTTATAATATAAAATGGGATAGACTGTTTCTAAGCGATACAAATTGTCTGCTACTGCCATTTGATTGAACTTGTCAACCTGAAGTAATCGTGCGTTTTGTGTCAGTTCGCAAGCATCACGCTTACCTGATCTCACGGGCCAAGTGGAATGACACGCCGTTACATATATAGCAGGAGCATTTCACTACGACTTTCGGTAGCAAATAGAATGGCACTTACAAGAATGAAAGACTTATGACGTTGGAGAATGCAATTGGCTAAATCGTAATAACTTTATTGTCAGTTGACACAGCCAAAAAACACAATGTATCGGCTTGCACTGGCTCTCATCAGAACTATAAATTGGAAGTACGAAATGAACGACACTCTTTGACTTTTTCATCGTTACGACGTTCCAAGTTTGTTAGCATGATTCGAGGACTTCCAAGGCAATTTTCGAAAGAAAACGAGTCAGATAAACATTAGGTCGATTGAGACATTTCCAGGTCAAATGCTCATTAACAATGACTACGATACTCATTTTCCTTCTGTTCGTAACGATTGACAATCAATAAATAATTGATCTCTAAGTCCTGAAGTATAGAGGCACTTACAGTAGAACTATCTACACTCATGGAACAATGGAGTACACACATGGTAAGCGAGAAAAAATAGTTCTGATTACTCGTAAGTCATATATTCAGTAAGGGGACACAGCATCAATTCGAATGAAGTTACAAGGAAAATCCTCCTTAGGAATCACGGACCTTGCAAGCTTGGTTGGCTCGTGTGCCTCAACGGTACAGTTAGCCGTCCCATAGATGTAACCACAACAGAGGGGTGGATATCTTTGCAAAAGCCACACTAACCTGTTGTTCCCGAAACGAGGCAACAGCCTTATATGATAACAGTCTAGAGAATTGACTGTTCTAACGTTCTAAAACCGGCATCTCTGTGCTGTGTTTGCACTCTGAAGAATGAAAGCAAAGGGAAACTGCACCTGTTTTTTTTTCCCTGAGGTTATGCAGCTCGTTCTTATAGCTTAACGATTTAAGTTTCCTCTTCTCTTCCGGAGGTAAAATAGTCCCCCTTTCGGATCTCTGAGCGGGAACCAATCAGAAGGATGTCACCAACAAGAAAATCAAGTGATAAACCTACGGGGCGGAACGTGGAATGAAACTCTCGATAGGGAATGTAGGTTACAGAATTTTTTTAAAAACTGAAATGGGTAGATGGAAGTTAGATATTGTGACAATCATTGGAGTGTAGTGACACCAACAACATGGCTTTTGAAACAGTTTGTAAAGGATAATACAAAATCAGAAGGGGTAATGGTTGTAATGGTGAGTGAGGATTTACATGAACATTCACAAAAGCAAAACGAGGATAATCGAATGTAGTCGAATTAAATCAGCTGATGCTGAGGGAATTACATTAGGAAACGAGAAAGTTAAAGTAGTAGATGGGTTTTGCTATTTGGACAGCAAAACAACTTATGATGGTAAAAGTAGAGAGGATGTAAAATGTAGACGGGAAATGGCAAGAAAAGTGTTTGTGAAGCAGAGAAACTTGTTAACATCAGATATAGATTCAAATATCAGGAAGTCTTTTCTGAAGGTATTTATGTATAGTGTAACGACGCATGAAAGTGAAATATCGACGATAAGTAGTTTAGATAAGAAGAGAATAGAAACTTTTATGTGGTGCTACAGAAGAGTGCTGAAGATCAGATAGATTACGTAACTAATGAGGAGGTACTGAATAGAACTGGTGAGCAAAGAAATTTGTGGCACAACAAGAGAAGAAGAAGGGAGATGTTCTGAGACATCAAGGGATCAGTAGGTTAGTACAGGAGGGAAGTGGGGAGATGCGGGAGAGGAAAAATCGCAGGGGGAGAAAAAGACACTAAAACAGGAAGCAGATTCAGAGGGATGTCGGTTGCAATAGTCACTCGGTGATGACGAGGCTTGTACAGGACAGAGTAGCATGGAGAGCTGCTTCAAACATCTCTTCCGACTGAATACCATACCAATAACAATGACTAAGGAAATACGAATGCGTGTCGTAGCCAAGACAGAGAAGAAGCAAACTCTGACCACATCAGTAAATGTTTATACGCTAACTAGCTGAGCACGCGATGTATACATTGAAAGAACGTACAATTAAGCAAAAAAAAAAAAATACTCAGACAGGTAAGGAAAGTTTAGTAGTATTGGGGGACTCGAATTCAATAGTGAAAAAAGAAAGAAAAGGAAATATAGTATGAGAACAGGGAATGGAGGAAGGAATGAAGGCCGCACAGTTAGAAATCTGCAGAGAGCATAGTTTGATCATTGGTGAAACCTGATTTACGAATCATTTGAGAGTTTGTATAAATGGAAGACTTCCGGGGACACTGGAAGACTTGAAATGTATTACTTAATCGCAAAACATAGACTTCTAAAGAAGATTTTAAACTCTAATATATTTCCCGGTGGTGATATAGGAATTAACTGGTCATGAACTGCAGACTAAAACTGAAGAAATTGCGAAAAGACATTAAACTGAAGAGTTGGGATCTGTATAAATTGGAATAACGAGACAGTTGTGTTTAGGAGCTGCAGAATGAGTACTAGACGACGACTAAAGCAACGAAAAGGAATGCAATAGAAAACGAATAGAGAGCTTTGAGAGATGAAATAACAGAGCATCAAATAGGTACAATGACATTACCTGATACAAATCCATGTATAGCTCAGGTAGTACAGTGCTTCACTGAAGAAAGGAGAGAAACATATAAATGCAGAAAATGAAGCACATGAAAGGGGAGAGACACATCTAAGATTTTAAATTCGTGGAGAAGGCAGAAAGGTTAAGCAGCAATGGCTAGGGGTTAAATGCAAGGCTGCAGGAATATGTACATCTTTGGGAAAGAGTTGCCGCTTATAGCATGATTGGAGATGCTCTAAAAATAGAGGAGCAGCTGTATGAGTAACAAGAGCTTAGACGGCAGGCCCATACTAGGGAAAGAAGGGAAAGTTAAAAAGTCGAAGGAGTCTATAGAAGGATTATACAAAAGAAATGAACTTAAAGGAAGTATACACAGGGAAGACAAAAAAACGGAAAAATAAAAACCACCATACATTCCAATGTCTAATACGATGTAGGAAACCGTTGACATTGAAAACGCCTACTAGTCATCCTGGAATGGATGATTACAAGGCCTGTGTGCCTTTAGGAGAATTCTACGCCACTCTTCCTGATAAATAATGGTAATATCAGGTAACGATGGTAGAGACACACATGTATCACTCATCGCTCTTTGCAAATTACAGCACAAACTAAGATCTTGTGATAGTGGTGGCCACGGGAGATGCGAAAATTCATCCTCGTGCTCACATAATCAGTAGCGAGTGGTGCAAGATATTTGAAGAACTTCGATGTCGTCTTTGAGCACGGCATCATCGTTGTGGACCAAACACACCGTGGGACGGACCTGATCAGCCAAAATAGACACCTAATCCTTGACAGTAATGCGACCCAGGTGAGTAGTCGTGGGCTCCACGGAATATTATGACGTTGCTGCACGAAACATCATCGAAACCCACCCATATTTCACTCTTTCGCAGCAAGCATTCTGCGTCATAGGCTTGGAATGGCGTATGACAGACGTAAACTCGGGCAGACGCCGAAATCAATAGTGACCATCCTACCAAATGACGAACTTCCATGGAACATGGCCCAGGTTTTATGGCTTCGATACAACGTTCTTCTGGTGTGGTTTTGGAGTTACAGCACACCGGAAATTCTATCGGGTGATCAAAAAGTCAGTATAAATTTGAAAACAGAATAAATCACGGAATAATGTAGATAGAGAGGTACAAATTGACACACATGCTTGGAATGACATGGGGCTTTATTAGAACAAAAAAAAAAAAAAAAAAATACGGAAGTTCAAAAAATGTCCGACAGATGGAGCTTCATCTGATCAGAATAGCAATAATTAGCATAACAAAGTAAGACAAACCAAAGATGTTGTTCTTTACAGGAAATGCTCAATATGTCCACCATCATTCCTCAACAATAGCTGTATTCGAGGAATAATGTTGTGAACAGCACTGTAAAGCATGTTCGGAGTTATGGTGAGGCACTGGCGTCGGATGTTGTCTTTCAGCATCCCTAGAGATGTCGGTCGATCACGATACACTTGCGACTTCAGGTAACACCAAAGCCAATAATCGCACGGACTGACGTCTGGGGAGGCCAAGCATTACGAAAGGGGCGGCTGAGCACACGATCATCACAAAACGACGCGCGCATGAGATCTTTCACGCGTCTAGCAATATCGGGTAGAGCGCCTTCCTACCTAAACATCGTACGTTCCAGCAGGTGTTTATCAGCCAGGCTGGGGATGATGCGATTCTGTAACATATCGGCGTACCTCTCACCCGTCACAGTAGCATTTACAAAACCAGAATTACGCATTTCCTCGAAGAAAAAAGGCCCGATAACTGTAGATGTGGTAAATCCAACCCATACCGTGACTTTCTCGTCGTGCAATGGAGTTTTCACGACAGTTATAGGATTTTCGGTAACCCAAATTCTGCAGTTGTGGGCATTGACAGACCCTCGGAGCTTATGAGCTTCGTCGGGCCACAACACTTTACTAAACCAATTGTCATCTTCCGCCACCTTTATAAACACCCACATCGCAAATGCCCTCCGCTTCACTAAATCGCCAGGTAACTGTTCATGATACCGATGGATTTTGTACGGATAGCATCGGAGGGTACGCCTAAGTGTCAACCAAGAGTAGTGTATGGAATGCCGGTGCGACGTGCGACTGCACGAGCGCTGACTTCCCCGTGCATAGATGAAACCGCTGCAGTCTCCATTTCTTCCTGAACTGTCTCAGCAGCATTACGCCTTGTGCTCGGTCGGCCACTACGGGATCTATCGTCTAAACAACCCGTGGCTTCGAACCTCGAAATCATTCTCGCCACAGCTGCTTTCGTCAACGGAACCTTACCCGTTCGAATCCCCTTCTTATGGCGAAAGGATCGTAACGCTGAACTAGCACATTCCCCATTCTGATAATACAGCTTCATTAAAAGCGCCTTTTCAGGTAACGTCAACATGCTGCGACTGTTGGCGCATCTGACTCTCTCTCTTTGTTTTTTTTTTCCTTTATTGTCATTTTAATCACCTATACAAGCGGGCTGGCAGCAGCACATTACGCTGCTCTTCAGCCTTAAGTGGAACAATAACATGACATAGAGGTGATACAGACAATACAAAAAACGGCAGGCAAAAAATAGAGATACAAAAAAACAATAAACATGAAGCCGTTCACGTTGGACGATAAAAACACTAACACTTGTGGACACGGCGCACAAAACACGGAGAACGGCGATGGCGCATGTGAACAGTGGAGTCGTAACTGCACGAAACACAAAACGAAGCACACACACGAGATACTGATGTCGATGATCTCCAGCGCGCGAATGTTCACTATGCATGTGCGAGTCCGGGGACCTGCCAAGAAAGGAGGAGAGGGTAAGGAGGGTGGAGAGATGGAGACCGGGTGGGACGGGCGAATACAGGCGCGGCAGTGGGCGGGGGTGGGAGAGGATCGAGGAGACGAGCGGGTGAGGAGGATTCAGTTTGCGGGAGGTGTACAGGATCTGTATCCTTTCAAGGAAAAGGAGGAGGTGGGGGAAGGGGATTAGATTGTACAGGATCCGCGTGGGGGAGGGGAGACGGATGCGATAGGCGAGGCGGAGAGCATGACGTTCAAGGATTTGGAGGGATTTATAAAAGGTAGGGAGGGGTGGAGATCCAAGCCGGATGGGCATAACAAAGGATAGGGCGGATGAGGGACTTATAGGTGTGGAGGATGGTGGAGGGGTCCAGACCCCACGTACAGCCAGAGAGGAGCTTGAGGAGACTGAGGCGGGAGCGTGCATTGGCTTGGATTGTCCAGAGGTGGGGAGTCCACGAGAGGCGACGGTCGAGGGTGACGCCAAGGTACTTAAGGGTGGGAGTGAGGGCGATAGGACGGCCGTAGATGGTGAGATAGAAATCAAGGAGGCGGAAGGAAGGGGTGGTTTTGCCTACAATGATTGCCTGGGTTTTGGAGGGATTGACCTTGAGCAACCACTGGTTGCACCAAGCGGTGAACCGGTCAAGATGGGATTGGAGAAGGTGTTGGGAGCGCTGTAGGGTGGGGGCAAGGGCAAGGAAGGTGGTGTCATCGGCAAACTGGAGAAGGTGGACGGGGGCTGACGGCGGCGGCATGTCCGCCGTGTACAAAAGGTACAGAAGGGGGGAGAGGACAGAGCCTTGGGGCACACCGGCAGAGGGGAAAAAGGTGTAGGAATCTGTGTTATGGATGGTGACATAGGAAGGACTGCGGGAGAGAAAGGAGCCGATCAGACGGACGTAGTTAATGGGAAGGGCGAAGGTTTGGAGCTTGAAGAGGAGACCGGAATGCCATACGCGGTCATATGCACGTTCGAGGTCCAGGGAGAGGAAGATTCCGGAGCGACGGGAATTAAGCTGTTCGGAAAGGAGATGAGTGAGGTGAAGGAGAAGGTCGTCGGAAGAGAAGGACGGCCGAAAGCCACACTGGGTAACGGGAAGGAGGCGGTGCTGGCGGAGATGCTGGTGGATGCGTCGGGTGAGTATAGATTCTAGGACCTTGCTGAAGACCGAGGTAAGGCTGATGGGACAGTAGGAGGAGACGGCGGACGGCGGTTTGCCAGGTTTAAGGAACATGAGGATACGGGAGGTTTTCCACAGGTCGGGGTAGTAACCGGTGGACAGGACTACATTGTAGAGCCTGGCCAGGGTGGAGAGGAAAGAGACAGGAGCTTCACGAAGGTGACGGTAGGTGACACGATTGTGACCAGGAGCGGTGTTGCATTTTGTGCGGAGTGCAGCAATGAGACTCTCTCTCTCATTACAGCTCCTTTTATACACGATTGTCACGCGCAGTCACTGACGTTTTGCTGTCCAGCGCCATCTGTCGGACTATTCGTGAACTTTGTTTTTTTCGGTTCTAATAAGCCCCTATGTCATTCCAAGCATGTGTGTCAATTTTTACCTCTCTATCTACATTATTCCGTGGTTTATTAAGTTTTCAAATTTATACTGACTTTTTGGTCACCCGGTACATTATGGAGCTCCCTTTGTGTTGTGTTGGTGTTGACAAGGTTCGGGAGTGCGACATTCAGTTCTCTAGTGACTTTTGAAGCAGTTGGCCTCTTAATTTTCGTCATAATCCTTTTCAGTGGCTGTTTTTCACGATCACTCAATAAACACTTTCTCCCGTTACGTGACTTTGCGGATAATGTTCCCCAGCTCTCCCTGTATACAGTGTAAATATTCAGTATGGTTCCTCTTAAAACACCAAACACTTCAGTTACCTTGGTTACGGAATCATCCACCACACGAGCACAACAGTTTGTGCGTATCCACTTAGGTGCACTCACAACTACACAGACACTTGCAGCGTATTGAGGGTACTGAACAAGTGCCATTCGTCATCAAATACAACAGCGTCTTCTGCAGGCATGATCAGAACCTTCATTTATGTTGAGGCATGTATTTCTCGCGAGCTTTAGATATTTTTATCCGCTCCCTGTAATGTATAAAGACAGATATAGCGAGAGATAAAGGAGTAAGTGAGGTCGGAAATTTGATTCTGCGAGAAATATTTGTCTAAGCACTGAATTCCTAAGTAGAAAAGTGGCCTTGGAAGTAAACACATTCTAAAGTAATTACTGAGATCCTTGGTAGAGCCAGGCATGATAAAGCTATTCCACACTATGCGCAATGTAAGTCGAAATAGCCTCTTATGAATCCAATAATCCCAGTGCCAAAAAAAAGGCAGTTGTTGACAGGTGTGAAAATTACCAAACCACCGGTCTAATAAACCATGGTTGCAAAATTTTGACATAAATTAATCACAGAATAGTGGAACAACTGGTGGAATCCGACAGTGTGGAAAATCAATTGAGGTTCCACAGAAGTATTGGAATGGTCGAGGCAGTAGTGACCCTAGGACTTAGACATGTTGAAGAAAGGCCAAAGTTCGATTATCGGACTTGTGTATTTTGAGAAAACTTTTGAAAATGGTCTCTGAAATACACTTACTGATGTCTGAAGGTAGCAGGGATAAATTACAGGGAGTGTAGGTTTATTCGAAACTTGTACAGGAAGTAGACTGAGTTGTGAGCATCGAAGGGCATGGAAAGAAAATAGTGGATGGGAAGGGAACGAGACATACTTGTACCGTATCTGCAAACTTCACTTAGCTTGTACAGTGAGAAAACAATAAACGAAATTGTACATGCTTGACATCGTTCAAGTGTGGAGGTGATCTAAAGTAATGTGAACTAAACAATTTTAACAGCCAAGATCCCTATTTATAATGTTGTTTTTGATGACCGGTTTCGAGATATCTAAGTTGTCACTGTCGGATCTTATCCAAAACACTTCAGCACGTCTCCTTCACTTATACAATATGTCGTGACAAGTCGTAACACGATATACTGTACATATGATAGAGATGTATTGAGATATATCTGCATAAGATTCGATAGTGGTATCTTAGACGGCCGGCCGGAGTGGCTGAGCGGTTCTAGGCGCTACAGTCTGGAACCACGCGACCGCTACGGTCGCAGGTTCGAATCCTGCCTCGGGCATGGATGTGTGTGATGTTATTAAGTTAGTTACGTTTAAGTAGTTCTAAGTTCTAGGGGACTGATGACCTCAGAAGTTAAGTCCTATAGTGCTCAGAGCCATTTGGTATCTTAGACTTGCCGAAACCAGTCATCAAAAACAATATTACAATTAGCGATCATGGCTGTTGAATTTTTACTTCTATATTTCACAGCGAAGGAAACTAAAGAGAAACAGGGAAATGGCATGTACACACAGGTAGGAAAAGAAATAAAAACTTTGTGCTTTGTTGATGCCATAGTTATTCTATCATAGATGACAAAGGATACGGAAGAACAGTGTCCTAAAAGTGGCTACAGCATTTGTAAAGCAAAACAGGGTAATGAAACGTAGTCTAACTGAGTCAAGCGATGCTGAGGAAATTAGGTTAAGAAATGATACACCAAAAGTAGTTGGTGAGTTTAGCTATTAGGGCGGCAAAATATCTGTCGGAAGTAGAGAGGATACAAAATGCAGACTGGCGGTAAGAAGAAAAACGTGTCATAAAGAAGAAGATATTGTTGACATTTAGTATAAATGGCTCTGAGCACTATGGGACTTAACATCTATGGTCATCAGTCCCCTAGAACTTAGAACTACTTAAACCTAACTAACCTAAGGACATCACACAACACCCAGCCATCACGAGGCAGAGAAAATCCCTGACCCCGCCGGGAATCGAACCCGGAAACCCGGGCGTGGGAAGCGAGAACGCTACCGCACGACCACGAGATGCGGGCGACATCTAGTATAACTTTAAGATTTAAGAAGTTCTTCTGGAGGTGCTTTTCTGGAATGTAGCCACGTACAGAGTGAAAAATGGATGATAAACAGCTCAGACAAGAAGAGAAAATAAGCTTTTGATATGTCACACTACAGAAGTATTCTGAAGATCAGATGTGAGATCGAATGAGTCGCCCGCTTCCGAAGTCCGTTATCTCCACGTAGCAAAAGTTTTCAGAACGGAGAAAAATCTGTTACCCAGATGTTATTTGGCTCATTTTGTTACACTTTATTCACTAAAATTTTCTTTCATTTTCTGAATTTATATTTATACTGCCCTTATAACACATTACAAAACTTTTATTTAAAATAAATATGGGGGTAGTTCGCAAAGTAAGTTCCGTTTCGATTTTTCTCCACAGCACTGATACAATCACAGTTCATGCTCAGCAGTTTCTCTGGTTCAAAGAGAACTAACTGACACCATTCTGAGCTCGCTCTATGTTGTGTGTTCTTCGTAGTGACTGTTTATAGCGGCATTGTTGATCCGAAATACCGCCGCCTGTGAACTGGGAGCTGTGATTACTTTGCTGAAAGCTAAGAACGATAAACAAAGTGACATTTATCGACAAATATGAGAGGTTTACGGAGAAAATGCAATGAGTACTTCATTGGTGAGAAGATAGGTCAAACAATTTAAGGGCGTGATCAAGTGCATGACGAAGAACCAAGCGGACGTTCATCTGTGGACGAAGGAATGATTAAGAGAAACCGTTGTTTTAGATTAATGCTATTGTTTGTGAAATTCCACAAATTTCCCTAACAGTAATTTACGAGGTTAATACTGAAAAATGGGGTTTCATAAACTTTGCGCACATTGGGTGCTTACATTTCTTAGCGCAATTGACAGAAACATTCTATGACGAAAGAATACACAAACTTATACCATTATATGAGAAATGCCCGGAAAATTACAGGTGTTATTTTGAAAAGTAGTGTAAGTTACAGATTTTTGTGAAATAAATCGCTTTCTTTATCTGTTTTCTATTCTTTTTTTATTACCAAACGGGCCGGCCGGGGTGGCCGAACGGTTCTAGGCGCAACACTCTGGAACTGCGTGACTGCTACGGTCGCAGGTTCAAATCCTGCCTCGGGCATGGGTGTGTGTGATGTTCTTAGGTTAGTTAGGTTTAACTAGGTCTAAGTTCTAGGGGACTGATGACCTTAGAAGTTAAGTCCCATAGTGCTCAGAGCCATTTGAACCATTTTATTACCAAAAGGATCTTACTTTCTGAACTACCCGCGTACTTTACTTTGAAGGAAACAACTTTTGGAATTGTAATCTGGACATAACGGTTTCTGGAAGTATTTTGGTTTGAATTGATGGGTACAAATGAAAAATAACATAGAAGTTTCATGATATTAATTCCTATTGCAAAATTAACTAGAAAGAATAACATAGTAGATACTTCATAATTGTTTGAACTGTTTCCGTCAACTTTATATTAAAATAGCACATCTTGTAGAATAAATGTCAATTAATGTCTATTCAGCCTAATCCATAGAGGCTCTGTAAGAGGAGTGTTACGTCTTTGACTTTTTCTGATTTTCCCTAACGCCTTTACGTATCTCTGCTGGTTTTACTCCCATCCAGGGTTTACCCTCCTTACTGATACTGTTACCACGTCTTATATCAGTGCCATAGCTTTGTTACACTCGAATAGTAATTGTACTCTGACTTCTCTTTTTAGTTAATATTCTTTTTGGAGGCTTGAACTTAAAGTTCCATATGAGGGAGGTATTATGGCATCTTTAGGAGATGTCTTCCAGTTAGCAACATGTACATCTGATCCAAGGTTGCAGATAGTCTCAAAAGCTCCGATAATTTCATAATAGTCACTGGGGTTCAAGATAGAGTTTTCTTAATGTAGTGCGTTTTCAAAATGTTCAAATGTGCGTAAATTCCTAAGGGACCAGACTGCTGAGATCATAGGTCCATAGACTCACACACTACTTTAAACCAACTTAAACTAACTTACGCTAAGGACAACACACACGCCCATGCCAGAGGGCGGAATCGAACCTTCGGCGTGAGAGGCCGCGAAATTCGCGACATGGCGCCTCTAACCGCGTGGCCACTCTGCGCGGCAATTCGTTTTCAATCCCGACAAACAGCTGTTGGTTGGTAGTATATATTTGCGCCAAAATCCAACTCGACAGGAATATCGTAATGAAAAATATAAAATACACAGCGCTGAACAAAATAAAGTCGCACTAACCTCGCAAGAGAAATTAATATAACGATTAAAAATTATCCTAAATACGATTTGACAAGTTTACTGAAATGACGAGTTTTGGAACTGTATTTTCTTCACAGCATTAAATATACTTTTTACAAGTCGAACCACGCTCTTTCGACTTATAAAAAAGTTAATACTGGATAAAACTGATTTAACTGGTTTTGGAAACGGGCGACTCGAATAAATAAAGAGGCGGCACTGAATCAAACGGGATAAATAGGAAATTTATGGCATAACTAGATTTAAAGAAGAGGCAAAAACTGTAGAAGGAGGTCAGGTGATCGATACAGTAAGCAGGTCCAAATGGATGTGGGTCTCTGTAGTTGAGCAGTGACGGGAGCTGCATCAAACCAGTGTTCAGCCTGAAGACCATAACGATAATGCAAGTGGACCTGCTGATTCTAACGAAACTATATCGATTGAATAAACTCATCAACATCACGTAAGTCCTAATAAATTTTTCGGAAGTGAAAGGTTTTCTTAATTACAACTACAGCAACCTCAGTGTTTAGACAGATAAATTTTTTTGCAGCATGTGCACCATCACTTGCCTAAACTTGGTGTGTGTGTATCCTGTCGCATGTAAGTTTTTTTTGGCGCCAAATTTACGAGGGCGTTAAATAAGTAGTGCAATACTTTTTCTCGGCCAACTTCGGTTTAAAAACATGCGGAATTTGTTTTGGGCACAGTGAAATAGTCCCGTTTCAGCCAATAGTTTCTTGAAGTTCCGGCGCTATACATAAACGTCGAAAAGGCCTCTGCAACGCTGGTGCCTTCCCAGCAGAGAGCTGTCATTGAGTTTCTTCTGACGGAAAGCCAGAGCACCGCAGATGTGCACAGGCTCTTGATGAATGTCTGCGGTGACCTGACAGTGAACAGGAGCACGGTGAAGCGTTCGGTCAGGAGTCTGTCATCATCGCAACAATGAAGGGCAAACCTGTGAGATTCCCGGGGTGCTGGCCGGCCGCACACACGTGTGACTTGCGATGTTTTAACGTGCGGTTACACTCATTCGAGGTGATCGACGGATCTCAACAAAAGACCCTGCATCACAACGCGACGCTTCTGTTGGTAACACAATCGTCCATCAGCTGGGGTACTAAACGGTGTGTGTACGTTGTGTTCCTCGCCACCTAACAGAAAACCGTAAAGAGCAATGAAGGACCCATCATTGCAGAATTTCTTGCACGCTCTGAGGCTGACCGTGACAATTTTTCGTCGACCATCATCACAGGTGATGAAACATGGGTCTACCACCTCGAACCAGAAACAAAACGGCTATCAATGGAGTCACGTGACACCACCTCTCCTCCGAAGAAAGAGTTCAAAGCCACACTCTGACCCAGTAAATTAATGGCGACTCTGTTTTGGGCCTCTGAATCGGCTGTTCTGTTGATGTCCTCCCACGTGGCGCAACGATCAATTATCAAGTGTATTTTACTTTCTTTCTTTGTCTGAGCCTTGTCCCGCAGTTACGCAGGGTCGGCCGTGGTTAATCGGATGTGGCATGGTAAGTTTGAGGGGTGGCCGGATGCCCTTCCTGCCGCCACCCCGTACCCCCTGGGAAGGAATTACTGTACCCCGGCTGTCTGTGTCTAACGTAAGCCATGGAATAGTGCGAATGTGTTGCAAATGTCTGCGAGTCGTTTAACTGAGGCGGAACGTGGGAACCAGCCCGGTATGCACCTAGGGGGATGTGGAAAACCGCCTAAAAACCACATCCAGGCTGGGCTGCACACCAGCCCTACGTCGTTAGTCGATCCGGGGCCGGCGCGCCTACCCGAGTCCAGGAAGCAGTGCGATAGCGCTCTCGGCTATCCTGGCGGGTTACTCAAGTGTATTTTACTACCACCAGGAAATTGAAGAAACGACTTCAGCGTGTGCGTCGCCACAAAAATGTAAACGAGCTGCTCCTTCTCCATAACTCAGTTTCACACAAGTCTGCGCATCCGAGACGAGCTCGCACAACTTTGTGGGACTATTTATCATCATCCACCCTACGGCCTATATCTCGCACCTTTCGATTTCCATCTGTTTGGCCCAATAAAGGATGCACTCCACGGGAAGCAATTGGTGCATGATGTGGAGGTTATTGATACCACAAGACGTTGCCTCCGACGTAGATTAGTAGATTGGTACCATGCGGGCATACAGGCACAGCCAGCAACGTGGCATAAGGTGTCGCACTGAACGAGAATTATGCTGAAAAACATGGTTTATACCCAAAGGAATGGAGCTGTTATTGTTGTTGATGTTGTGGTCTTCAAAAAAATGGTTCAAATGGCTCTGAGCACTATGGGACTTAACTTCTGTGGTCATCAGTCCCCTAGAACTTAGAACTACTCTTTAAACCTAACTAACTTAAGGAGATTACACACATCCATGCCCGAGGCAGTATTCGTGTGACCTTCAGTCCAAAGACTGGTTTGATGCAGCTCTCCATGCTACTCTATCCTGTGCAAGCATCTTTATCTCCCAATGAATGTCCTATCAACCAATTCTTTCTTCTAGTTAAGTTGTGCACAAATACTCTTCTTCCCAGTTCTATTCAAAACCTCCTCATTAGTTATGTGATTTACGCATCTAATCTTCAGCATTCTTCTGTATCACCAGATTTCGACAACTTCTATTCTCTCCTTGTCCAAACTACACTCCTGGAAATGGTAAAAAGAACACATTGACACCGGTGTGTCAGACCCACCATACTTGCTCCGGACACTGCGAGAGGGCTGTACAAGCAATGATCACACGCACGGCACAGCGGACACACCAGGAACCGCGGTGTTGGCCGTCGAATGGCGCTAGCTGCGCAGCATTTGTGCACCGCCGCCGTCAGTGTCAGCCAGTTTGCCGTGGCATACGGAGCTCCATCGCAGTCTTTAAACACTGGTAGCATGCCGCGACAGCGTGGACGTGAACCGTATGTGCAGTTGACGGACTTTGAGCGAGGGCGTATAGTGGGCATGCGGGAGGCCGGGTGGACGTACCGCCGAATTGCTCAACACGTGGGGCGTCAGGTCTCCACAGTACATCGATGTTGTCGCCAGTTGTCGGCGGAAGGTGCACGTGCCCGTCTACCTGGGACCGGACCGCAGCGACGCACGGATGCACGCCAAGACCGTAGGATCCTACGCAGTGCCGTAGGGGACCGCACCGCCACTTCCCAGCAAATTAGGGACACTGTTGCTCCTGGGGTATCGGCGAGGACCATTCGCAACCGTCTGCATGAAGCTGGGCTACGGTCCCGCACACCGTTAGGCCGTCTTCCGCTCACGCCCCAACATCGTGCAGCCCGCCTCCAGTGGTGTCGCGACAGGCGTGAATGGAGGGACGAATGGAGACGTGTCGTCTTCAGCGATGAGAGTTGCTTCTGCCTTGGTGCCAATGATGGTCGTATGCGTGTTTGGCGCCGTGCAGGTGAGCGCCACAATCAGGACTGCATACGACCGAGGCACACAGGGCCAACACCCGGCATCATGGTGTGGGGAGCGATCTCCTACACTGGCCGTACACCACTGGTGATCGTCGAGGGGACACTGAATAGTGCACGGTACATCCAAACCGTCATCGAACCCATCGTTCTACCATTCCTAGACCGGCAAGGGAACTTGCTGTTCCAACAGGACAATGCACGTCCGCATGTATCCCGTGCCACCCCACGTGCTCTAGAAGGTGAAAGTCAACTACCCTGGCCAGCAAGATCTCCGGATCTGTCCCTCATTGAGCATGTTTGGGACTGGATGAAGCGTCGTCTCACGCGGTCTGCACGTCCAGCACGAACGCTGGTCCAACTGAGGCGCCAGGTGGAAATGGCATGGCAAGCCGTTCCACAGGACTACATCCAGCATTTCTACGATCGTCTCCATGAGAGAATAGCAGCCTGCATTGCTGCGAAAGGTGGATATACACTGTACTAGTGCCGACATTGTGCATGCTCTGTTGCCTGTGCCTATGTGCCTGTGGTTCTGTCAGTGTGATCATGTGATGTATCTGACCCCAGGAATGTGTCAATAAAGTTTCCCCTTCCTGGGACAATGAATTCACGGTGTTCTTATTTCAATTTCCAGGAGTGTATTTATCGTTCATGTTTCACTTCCATACATGACTACACCCCTTACAAATACTTTCAGAAACGACTTCCTGACACTTAAATCTATACTCGATGTTAACAAATCTCCCTTCTTCAGAAACGCTTTTCTTGCAAATTCCAGTCTATATTTTACATCCTCTCTACTTCGACCATCATCAATTATTTTGCTCCCCTAGTAGGGAAACTCATCAACTACTTTAAGTGTCTCGTTTCCTAACCTAAATCTCTCAGCATCACCCGACTTAATTTGACTTCATTCCATTATCTTCGTTTTGCTTTTGTTGGTGTTCATCTTATAATAGCCTTTCAAGACACTGTCCATTCCGTTCAATTGCTCTTCCAAGTCCTTTGCTGTCTCTGACCGAATTACAACGTCATCGCTGAACCTCATAGTTTTTATTTCTTCTTCATGGATTTTAATACCCACTCCGAATTTTTATTTTGTTTTCTTTGCTGCTTCCTCAATATACCGGTTGAATAACGTCGGGGATAGGCTACAACCCTGTCTCACTCCCTTCCCAACCACTGCTTCCCTTTCATACCCCTCGACTCTTGTAACTGCCATCCGGCTTCTGTACAAATATTAAATAGCCTTTCGCTCCCTGTATTTTACCACTGCCACCTCCAGAATTTGAAAGAGAGTATTCCAGTCAACATTGGAGTATGATATGTTATATTGGAACCCTGAATAAAATCTGTCTGCTTTCAGGAAAAATGTGCGTTACATCACTTATTGAAAGCTCCTCGTAATGATATTTATTAGCCACAGCACTTTTTTCTTTCATTTACGCTATGCTGTTGGATAGCTCCTGTTTTTGTTTCCTAACCAAATGATAGTAAAGTGCTTCCCTCAAAGTGAACCGCGCACTTGGTTTCATTGCACAATAGATATTGTTTTGAATTCTTGTTCAAAAAATGGTTCAAATGGCTCTGAGCACTATGGGACTTAACTGCTGGGGTCATCAGTCCCCTAGAACTTAGAAATACTTAAACCTAACTAACCTAAGGACGTCACACACATTCATGCCCGAGGCAGGATTCGAACCTGCGATCGTAGCGGTCGCGCGGTTCCAGGCTGTAGCTCCTAGAACCGCTCGGCCACCTCGGCCGGCTTGAATTCTTGTACTTGAGCCTTAAATCATGTCTAGCAGTAACATAATTGTAACGAAACAGTGTTAAAATCAACATGTTGCCTATAAAATTCATCCTTTAATTTAACCCTCTATTAAATTTTTTGAGTCATTCAAACAGACGCACCCAAAGCACCAAGTTAAGTCAGGCACTTGTATGATAGCGCCATTAAAGATTCGTCTATGGCAACGACCTTCAGGTAACTCAATTGCATTTCTTATTCAACTAAAATCAAGATATAATATGTTTCGTGTTTTCATAAACTCAGCAGAGTGGCCCAGCGGGCTTACATGTCACGAAATTGAAGTCATAAACGATGTGCACTCGAGCTGCGACGCTACTTCGATCAAAATACCAGACAACTGCTAAGTTTACAAAATGAAATGGTAATTAGGCTCTGGATAGGTCACGTAAAAAGTATCATAAATTCTTGTCTAAGAAATTTAGTGTAAATTGTCGTTATTTCAAAGAGTAAGAATTCATTGTTACGTAAATTCAATTTAATAATTCATTGCAGACAGTTGTGTTCATTTCTAATGATTTTATGAGAATAATGACAGTACTTTCTCATAGTATTTGATTCTGCAATACGACAAATGCACAAATTAATCATTTAAAAGACAAGAACAAAGAATGATTCGCTACTTCTACATCATTTTTGGTACACCACAACATTAGCTAAATATTCAGAGTGTTTCACGTTTAAATTTAACCTTGCTTATTCAAATGTCAGAAGCTATTGCAACTAGCTCATGTACTTCACTGCATCGAGATGTCATTACAACAGTACTACCTAATTCTTACTATTGTTATGTTATTATTATGCTGTTATTATTAGTAGACAATGTGTTGCATATTATGTCGCAATTTCTGTCAAAGTGAGACTGTTGAACGTGTTTTCATGCGCGAACGCGAGCCTCATATCCTGCTATGTTCCCCTGTAGACATGCGGCTACATATTTACGTCGTTGATTTCTTTTCTGGAACCCATAGTTTCTCTAACGTCTCCCACAGGGAATCTTCTAAGACAAATTTTTATTCTTCTCTCTTAACGCATTTTCTGAATTTTCTGGTATATTCCGCCATAGTTGTCTTGCTGTCAACAGACAGTCTCACCTTGCAAGAGACCTTGCATTATCTTACAGTTAACACACAGCCTCACCTTGCAAGAGACAGTCCCTTACCTTGCAATAGTCATTCACCGTGTAAGAGGTAGTCTGTCACCTAGCAACAGACATTCAATCATCTCGTGATAGACAGCCTCTCGTTTTGCAAATTGAGAGTCTCTCACCTGGAAGGTGCCGTGTATTCAATGCACAGCCACTCACCTTGCAGCGTCCGCCGTGATGGTGCTGTTGGCGGCTGCGGTGACGGCCGTGGTGTTGAAGTGGCGCAGGAGGTCGGCGCTGCAGCCCGCGATGGACACCGGCTTGCTGGGGATGGTGATGAGTCCGGCGGCCATGACCGCCTGCGAGCCCAGCACCACCCAGCCCATGAAGATCAAACCTGCCAGCCCTCCGAAGATCGCACCCTGCGCAGCGGTCGAAACAATCGAACCATCATCTGGAATTCTTTGGAGGTCATCAGTTGGATTTATCAGTTCGAAGGACAATTATGGTTCATATAATTGCTCACTGTTTACGGATTACTAAAGAGTGAAGGATGATTCGCTAATTCCATACCAATCTCAGTACAGCGAAGCACTAGGAAAAGTCAGCGCGGGATTAGCCGAGCGGTCTTAGGCGCTGCAGTCATGGACTGTGCGGCTGATCCTGGCAGAAGTTCGACTCCTCCCTCGGGCATGGATGTGTTTGTTTGTCCCTAGGATACTTTAGGTTAAGTAGTGTGTAAGCTTACGGACTGATGACCTTAGCAGTTTAGTCCCATAAGATTTCACACACATTTGAACATTTTGTTTTTTTTGAATATTCATTTTGAGTAAAAGTCACCGTTGCAGTTGTAAGTTTACTTTACACAAAAAGCACTGCCGTACTCGTAACGTTAGTTACATCTTCAGGTGAAGTTGTCAACACAAACAAACACTGAAATAATAGGAAAAAGTGAAGGATTTGGATAAAAGGAACGTCTGATCATTGCCAATAGTGGCTGAATGCAAGTAATATATTATGTGCCAATGACCAATTCTTACAGTTACGACATAATATTGGAGTAAAAATATTAGTAAACTTTGCTAGATTCCAAAACTCGAGTCGCAGCTCACGACAGATCAATGTAGAAGGGGGTCAATTGCCGGAACCCAAAAAGGGAACACAAGTAAACCGTTAAAATACGATGTGGTGGGGAGCATGGGGAGCACGGAAGAAAACAGAAAAAAACAGAGAAAACCATACGATGTACCAGTGGATCACACGAGAGGAGTACAGAGCAACACTGCCACTGAGCGCATACTAACGCGGAAACATACGATGGGCCACTAGACAGAAGGCGCATGCGCAGAAGAGCTAAGGCAGATTCAAGAGTGTGAGAAGAACGCTATCAATTGTGTGCACACGAAATTACAAATACTTCCAATATAAAATCCCCCTGGCCGAACTTGGTATGCGCTTTTTGGGACCAAGAAGGCATTCTCTCGTTGGACTATTTACCTTAGCGATCTACTATAACCGGCAGTAGTATGCTAATCTGCTGAACCAGCTGAAGGACGAGATTAATAATAAATGACTAGGAAAATCTAACAAAGGGATTCTTTTGTTTCAAGACAACGCACCTCCGTGCCTGTCCAACGTTGTCGCTGACAAATTGACGAGCCAGAGCTCCCAACTTGTCAGTCCTTCGTACTCGTCGGACACAGGCTCTCCGTTCCCGAACTTGAAGAAACACCTAAAGGATAACCATTTTTAGGGCATTAAAGATATCAGAGAGACTTCGGAGGGACGGTTTCACGACCGATCACATGACTTATTTGTACGGACTAGAAAAGCAGCACAAACGATGTAGCAAGTGTATCAGTCTCAGGGGATAACTTATTGAATAAACGGGTAATTTCAAAGCTCAACCTTTATTGTTTCTAAACAAAGCCGGGAACCTTTCAGCATCCCCCCGTACATTCGCAATAGTGAGAAAAGTCTTTAAAAAGCAATCACAAAAACGGACATTGCAACAGCACTCAATTTAAAAAAATACTGCTATGTGGTCGCCATCGATGCTGCAGCAGCTCACGCACGGTGTCGTTACGTTGTTCGTCCGCTGCACGCAGTGAACCCACACGCGAGGTGCACATACGCTATCTCATCATTAAACCTATTCATACTGCCGTGTACCACTGTTAGCGTGTAAAGAACACTGTCTAGAAAAGAAAAAAAAAAAAAAAAAACAACCGCGAGACGGAAACGAGGCCGGCCGGTGTGGCCAAGCAGTTCTAGGCGCTACAGTCTGCAACCGGGCGACCGCTACGGTCGCAGGTACGAATCCTCCCTCGGGCATGGGTGTGTGTGATGACCTTAGCTTGGTTAGGTTTAAGTAGTTCTAAGTTCTAGGGGACTGATGACCTCTGAAGTTAAGTCCCATAGGGCTCAGAGCCGTTTGAACCATTTTGAACGGAAACGAGGAGCACTCAGCGCAAATGTAAGACCGAAAAGCAAAGCAATATGAGGATTACAGTTTTCAGTAGCATGTATCGCTAGTAAATGCAATTAGTTCGTTTCAAGAAAAAGACGCACAACGCGTACCGCTGACATTTACACAGGGATATTCTGAATTTAATATACATAAGAGATGGACTAGAGTAAGGAAAGAAACCAAATTTAAAAAGTCACTGTTGACCAATGGTCCTTTTTAGAAAAAAAAAGATATGTAACCATGAAGAATCTCAGATATACTCTCTTTGGACTTTGGGTTCGATAGATGGTAATTATAAAAAAAATTCGTAGCAAGGAATATAAATTTGGCAGAGTCGATTCCTTAATGCACTGGCGATGAAACAAAGAGGAAAATTCGTAATTGTATTAGACTGACGAAACCTTCAATGCTCCGCAATGCCTAATATGTATGGAAATTCGGTATACATCCTAGTCTCCTTCTCCCCCCTCTCTGTCCATTTGCTCCTCAACCTCTATTGATCCACCTCGTACATTTTCCCCTCACTCTGTCCATCACCACCTCCGCCGTCTTTCTATTTCCTCCTGCCACCCGTCTCTCTGCATCTCATCCTACCTCCTCCGTACGTCTATTTCCTCTCCAACCCTCTCAGTCCATCTCTTTTTCCCTTCCTTCTCTGATATTAACACTCGTTTCTGTTATTGAAAATTCGTAATATGTAGTACATCTCTAAACATAAGCTGATAAGCCAGGTATGCAACTTTTCTGTTTTCTGTGAAGGCCGACTCCGAGGGAGGAAATTAAATTACAAGTTGATGCGTACAAATTTAATGAACGGACGAAAGACGACGGAAGGCATTTCTGGGAAAAGGAAAGAATCGGGTTCACTGAAAGCGAGTTACCAAGGCCCACGTCGGACCTGAAGGATAAGGGAGCGGACCGGATGAAGTGGTAATTGACAGAAAGACACTCCAAGTCTCCACAGGAATTTCTTTCTCGTAGTCGAGTTTGACAGAGCACCTGCACAATGTTGTTTACAAAATAAATAGCCCATGGACGGCCGTCTGTCTAAAAGGGTATCTTGTAAAAGATTGAAGTAAATCGGTCAAGAACGTTTCACGAATATTGGTAACAGCGATTACCCTTTATGTACTATATACTTTTTCACATATTAAAAAATGTATAGACTATTTCCTACCGGACGTTCAGAATCGTGTAAAAATCGATCAAGAACCCTTCAGGATTTTTGCAACAGTGTTTACCCTACATATATTACATATACATTTATTTATTAAAAATATGTATAGCTTGAAATGGAAATGTGTGGTAAGGTCTTATGGGACCAAACTGCTGAGGTCATCGGTCCCTAAGCATACACACTATTTAATCTATTTTAAACTAACTTATGCTAAGAACACCACACACACCCATGCTCGAACCACCGATGGGGGGAGCCGCAGGGGCCGTGACAAGGCTCCCAAGACAGCGCAGATACCCCGCGCGGCTTCTGTATGGCCTGAGCCTGCAAGAATGTTCGTTATAGGGTACTGCGTAAAAGTCTGCAGTCAGTCAGTGAGGAATGTTTCTACATTTTAGGGTAACAACGTTTCCCCTTTATACATTGACAACTACTAAATAACACAGACACTGCAATATCGCCGACACCGGGCAAGCTTCCCACGCCCGGGTTCCCGGGTTCGATTCCCGGCGGGGTCAGGGATTTTCTCTGCCTCGTGATGGCTGGGTGTTGTGTGCTGTCCTTAGGTTAGTTAGGTTTAAGTAGTTCTAGGTTCTAGGGGACTGATGACCGTAGCAGTTAAGTCCCATAGTGCTCAGAGCCATTTGAACCATTTGAACACCGGGCAAGCGACGTTGAATTTAACTGTCTCCCCTGTACGGGAACATACACAATGAATGTACGAGTGCAAGTTGCAGATACATCGTTGACGATATACCGTTGTTTCGATCAGGCCGTGAGTCGTGCTCGGACAGCCAAATGATTATGCGATTGCTCGCGATAAGTGTCAAAACTGGGTTCGAGTAGCGGTCCGGCAAAACTTTTCATTCCATTATACAAGTGATACTTGTCCATATTCACAACTGCGAATACATTTCATGTACCTAATGCTGTGCATTACAGGAGGTAATCGAAAGGGCAACCACCATATTCAGTACAGGTTCAAATGGCTCTGAGCACTACGGAACTTAACACGCGGTTCCAGACCGAAGCGCCTAGAACCGCTCGGGCGCACCAGCCGGCCCCACATTCAGTACAGGCATCGCACGTTGCTCGTCAGTAAAATAGCGAAGATCGACACTCTGGCCCTGACCGCACAATCAGACGTGGCCACCGCCGTGTCATGCTCTGTCAATAGCGTCGTCGGATGCGGTAATGAGGGGCAAGTAGTCAGCACGCCACTCTACTGGTCGTTGTCGATTATCTGCCTCTGGAACGGCTACTACTCGCTGCTGCTTGCGTATCCTCATAGGCTGAATGCACCCCGTACCAGTCCTCCTTCCAAAGAAAAATTGCTGGAAGTACCGGAAATCGAACCCTGATCCTCCCCACAGCAGTCAGTCACTCTAACCACTTAGCTAGAGAGGCGGACTGAAATTCATCACAGTGCATTTATGCCGACAAGAAATGTTTTTTTCGTCGGGAAGTGGTATCTTGTGCATGAGGATTTAATATGTTTCCACAAAGGAGAGAAAGAAAGGCAGAGAGAGAGAGAGAGAAAACGCTTGTAGTTTGTGGTACTGTATTTCGCATTGTAGTTCAACTTCTCTCTCTGCTCCTTCAGCAACACATTATATAGAGCCAGTCTCAGAGTAGACCATTGCCTTTGGCGGACGAGAGCCATACCGACAGGAGGCAGACAAGAACGGCTTATGACCCTGCCTCACAGTTTTACCTCCGCTCGTCCCCCCTCCTTTATTTTCCAGAATTCACAGAAATTCTCTTGTGTACTTCGCGGTATGGGCATTCTTGTAAGAGCATTCATTATGGAAACTATCCCCTAGGCCAGGGATGGCGAGCCCCTGTACATTTACTTGCCATTTTTTCCAGATAAATATTTATGCAGCCATCGCGTGTCACCAAACTAATCGTGGAACAAAATTTTGGTATCCCATATAACTCCTTTTTTTCTTGCACGCTTTGTACGTGTTTAGGTATATGATAGTACATGGATGCATACATATTTTATCTACAGTCTAGGACCGCGCGACCGCTACGGTCGCACGTTCGAATCCTGCCTCGGGCATGGATGTGTGTGATGTCCTTAGGTTGGTTAGGTTTAAGTAGTTCTTAGTTCAAGGGGACTGATGAACTCAGAAGTTAAGTCCCATAGAGGTCAGAGCAATTTGGACCAACATATTTTATGATCTGTAGTGCCTAGAAATTTGGGGTCTACTGATTAACCAAAATAATTAATACTTCCGTATTAACACAATGCTGCGACAGACGTCATGGGCTAGGGATATGAACCTATACAGATGGCGGAACTGTACTGTATACAAGATATGAAAGGGCGGAGGAGTCATTTGTACTCAGGTGAATCATGTGAATAGGTTTCCGTCGCGATTATGACGGTGTGACGGTATTCAACAGACTTAGAACGCTCAATGGTAGTAAAAGCTAGATGCATCGGACATTCCGAAAGCCACAGTGTCAAAAGTGTCAGATGGACTATCAGACCAATTGTGTGATTGGATTGAACAGCTCCTAGATAACAGAACGCAGCATGTCATTCTCAATGGAGAGAAGTCTTCCGAAGTAAGAGTGATTTCAGGTGTGCCGCAGGGGAGTGTCGTAGGGCCATTGCTATTCACAATATACATAAATGACCTTGTGGATAACATCGGAAGTCCACTGAGGCTTTTTGCGGATAATGCTGTAGTATATCGAGAGGTTGTAACAATGGAAAATTGTACTGAAATGCAGGAGGATCTGCAGCGAATTGACGCATGGTGCAGGGAATGGCAATTGAATCTCATTGTAGACAAGTGTAATGTGCTGCGAATACATAGAAAGAAAGATCATTTAGCTACAATATAGCAGGTCAGCAACTGGAAGCAGTTAATTGGTTCAAGTGGCTCTGAGCACTATGGGGCTCTACAGCTGAGGTCATCAGTCCCTAGAACTTAGAACTACTTAAACCTAAGGACATCACACACGTCCATGCCCGAGGCAGGATTCAAACCTGAGACCGTAGCAGTCGCGCGGTTCCAAACTATAGCGCCTAGAACCGCTCGGCCACACCGGCCGGCGCAGTTAATTGCATAAATAATCTGGGAGTAGGCATTAGGAGTGATTTAAAATGGAATGATCATACAAAGTTGATCTTCGGTAAAGCAGATGCCAGACTGAGATTCATTGGAAGAATCGTAAGGAAATGCAATCCGACAACAAAGGAAGTAGGTTACAGTACACTTGTTCGCCCACTGCTTGAATATTGCTCACCAGTGTGGGATCCGTACAAGATAGGGTTGATAGAAGAGATAGAGAAGATCCAGCGGAGAACAGCGCGCTTCGTTACAGGATCATTTAGTAAACGCGAAAGCGTTACGGAGATGATAGGTAAACTCCAGTGGAAAACTCTGCAGGAGAGACGCTCCTTTGCTCGATACGGACTTCTGTTGAAGTTTCGAGAACATACCTTCACCGATGAGTCAAGCAATATATTGCTCCCTCCTACGTATATCTCGCGAAGAGACCATGAGGATAAAATTAGAGAGATTAGAGCCCACACAGAGACATACCGACAATCTTTCTTTCCACGAACAATATGGAATAGAAGGGAGAACCTGTAGGCATTCAATGTACCCTCCGCCACACACCATCAGGTGGCTTGCGGAGTATGGACGTAGATGTAAATGTAGATCTTAATATATGTATGCATCCATGTACAATAAATTTCAGGAATTACCTCTCATCACGGACAGTGCTATGCTGACAGCCTTCACGTAACAACCGAGAGCAGTGGCGATCGTATAGAGTTGTCAGTGCTGACAGATAAGCCATACTGGGTGAAACAGCAGCAGAAATCAATGTCGGACGTACGACGAACGTATCCGTTAGGATAACGCGGCAAAATTTGGCGTTTATGGGCTATGGTAGCAGACGGCCGACTCGAGTGGCCTCCTAATAGGACGACATCCCCTGCAGTGCATTTTCTGGGCTCGTCACCCTTTGGGTTGGACACTAGATGGATGGAAAACAGTGGCCTGGTCGGATGAGTCCAGATCTAAGTTGTAAAGAGCATGTGGTAGGGTTCGACTGTGGCGCAGACCACACGAAACTATGGACCCAAGTTGTCGACAAGGGCTTGGAAGCTGTTGATGGCTCCATAGTAGTGTGACCTGTCCTATGGTTCAACTGAACCGATCATTGACTGGAAGTGGCTAGGTTCGTCTACTTGGAGACCATTTGCAGTCATTCATGGACGTTCCCAAACAACGATGGAAGCTTTATGGATGACAATGCGCCTTGTTACAGGGTCACTATCGTTCACAACTGGTTTGAAGAACATTCTGGACAATTCGAGCGAATCTCTTGGCTAGTCTGATCGTCCGACATGAAACCTACCGAACATTTTGGGACGTAATCGAGAGGTCACTTCGTGCACAAAGTCCTACACCGGTAAGACTTTCGCAACTATCGACGGTTGTACAGGCAGCAGGCTCAGTGGTTCTGCAACGGTCTTTTAACGACTTGTTGAGTCTACGCCACATCGAGGTGTTGCACCTCCCGTAGGCAAAAGAAGGTCCGAAGCGACATTAGGGGGTATCCCAAGACATTTGCCGCCTCAGTGCAGTCTGAAGGTGATTTTGGCTGTTGCAAATTCTATGCCAAATAATTTATATTAGGTGTATACTTTGTAACTTTCAGTAAAATTCAAGCTGAACTGGAGTCATCTGACAAGCGGTTTCTTAGCGAATCTTTAAACTTATTCAGTACAGAAAATAGTGACTCACAGGCATAGATAGGTGAAAATATGCTCAAGATAACAAAGCCAGCATCTTCAGATATCTGTATGAGTCTGGAATTGAATTCCAAGTTTCCGTAAGTTCTAATGTCGGCGTTTTTTCGTCCAATAGTCTTTCTAATTCATTTACTTCCAATTATTTTTTTGTTTTGATAAATTTTTGAGTCCATGTTGAATGTAGAGTGGAAATGTCAGCTATATTCCAATTCCTTCTATTACATCAAATTAAATTTATGCAAGTTCAGTTTAGCCACTGAAGTCACATCAGGACACATAATAAAAAAAAAAATTAGTTTCTCTAACAACTTCTTGAATGTATTATCGAACAAAACTCCTTAGCGACTTTTTCGCGGTCTGGCTTTACGAATAAATCCAAATCAATGGTAAATTTTCAAATTTGGAAAATACTTCTAGTTTCTGTAGAAGATATCGTTATTAAAATCTTTCAGTTCGCCTTGAAAACGTAAATCACAACAAAAATTATTTTGTTTGTGCCTTACATTGAAATCTTTGAAATGCCGGCACAAGTCCCTAAAAACCATTAGTTTTCTAAGCCGTGTGACATTTATAAACTTTGAACATTGTAAAAAGTTTCCCTTATTTTGTGAATACAGTCTGATTTCTTTCGAACAATCCATGTAGCTTTGAACTAAGTTGCCGGAACTCAGCCAGCGGATACCCTTATACATCTGTAAGCCGCTGTGATCCTGGATTACTTCATCTAACAACTATTCGTAATTTTCTTTATTAGAAGCTTGCGACGATGTAAGGTCCACTGTTTTGTGACTTTGATCATTATATTACGAAGAGCAGCGAAACTACGCCTTGCACGATGCAGTGGAATCCAAGAACAGACTGTCCGATGTGTGCTTGGAACAATCACATTTTTTACCCACCTTATTGAAAGCTCCATTATTCGTTACCCAAGGGATCTCAGATCTATTCCATATTCCTAGATTTCCAGAATGCTTTTGATACCGTTCCTCACAAGCGACTATTAATCAAATCGCGTTCATATGGAGTATCATCTCAGTTGTTTGACTTGATTCGTCATTTCCTCTCAGAGAGGTCATAGTTCGTAGTGTTAGACGGTTAATCATCGAGTAGAACAGCAGTGATATCTGACGTTCCGCAAGGTAGTGTCATAGGCCCTCTGCTGTTCCTGGTTTACATAAATGATCTAGATGATAATCAGGGCAGCCCCCTTAGACTGTTTGCAGATGACGCTGTAATTTACCGCCTAGTAAAATCATTAGACGAACAATTACAATTACAAAATGATCTAGAGAGAATTGATATGTTATGCGAAAAGTGACAATTGGCACTAAACAAGGAAAAGTGCGAGGTCATCCACATGGGTACTGAAAGAAATCCGATAAATTTTGGGTATACGATAAATCGCACAAATCTAAGAGCTGTCAATTCGACTAAATACCTAGGAGTTACAGTTACGAGCAACGTAAATTGGAAAGACCACATATATAATATTGTGGCGAAGGTGAAACAAAGACTGCGCTTTGTTGGCAGAACACTTCGAAGATTCGACAAACCCAATAAACAGACAGCCTACATTACACTTGCCCGTCCTCTGCTGGAATATTGCTGCGCGGTGTGGGAAACTTACCAGGTGGGATTGACGGAGGACATCCAAAAAGTGCAAAGAAGGGCAGCCCGTTTCGTGTTATCGCGCAATAGGGGTGAGAGTGTCACTGACATAATACGAGAGCTGGGGTGGCAGTCACTGAAACAAAGGCGGTTTCTTTGCGGTGAGATCTACTTACGATATTTCAATCACCAACTTTCTCTTCCGAATGCGAAAATATTTGGTTGACAGCCACCTACGCAGGGAGAAATGATCATCGTAATAGAATAAGAGAAATGAGAGCTCCAACGGAAAGATTCAGGTGTTCCTTTTTCCCACGCGCCATCCGAGAGTGGAATGGGAGAGACCTAGTATAAAAATGGTTCGATGAACCCTTTGCCAGGCACTTGAGTGTGAGTTGGAGAGTAACCATGTAGATGTAGATGTATAAACAAGTTCTCGCTTCCCACGCCTAGGTTCCCGGGTTCGATTCCCGGCGGGGTCAGGGATTTTCTCTGCCTCGTGACGGCTGGGTGTTGTGTGCTGTCCTTAGGTTAGTTAGGTTTAAGTAGTTCTAAGTTCTAGCGGACTTATGACCCCAGAAGTTGAGTCCCATAGTGCTCAGAGCCATTTGAACCATTTTTTTGTATAAACAATTTTATTTGGAGTCATCTCCTTTCCAGTTAGCGAAATTTTAACTGCCATACAACCATCTATCGCTTTCGTAGTTGCTGCCAACGATATCGTCGTAATCAATTCTTATTTGATGTCATTTACAACACGATATCGAGCAAACACACGTAAATGGACAGATTTAGTAACATCTTTACTTTCGCAATACAGGCGAAATGTAAGGAGAGGGCATATGCCATTCTTTGTTGTTCTCTTATATTTTCAGCAAGTTTTAGGGTCCTTTGTGTTATTGTGTATCTGGATAAAGGAGTATCTTTGATCTGTTCAGTCATCTTGCCTTTATTTTCAGAATGAGGGGGCACATGCAGACCACTTTTTCTTCAAACATCCCCCGTTGCCAAAAGGCTTACCATGTCGGGCATTGACGGTGCAGCCGAAGAACATGTGGAACTTTTTTGACAGAGAGCTTTGTGAATTGTTTTATAGTGCCGTTTTACAGGCGATGTTCTGCGCACAATCTTTCCGAAATATAAAACACATGAACGTTTATTAATCATTCCATATTCCTCAGTCCACCAAGCTACGATTCTCTGTTACATTTATTTTGCGCTTTCTGTTTATTTGCTGTACTAGCCTTGTTCAATAATACTCACAAATTTAATTGCATCAAATGACATAAGCGCACAAAAACGAACAGGAGAGCACTGTTTCCGCTGCAACAATTATTCAGAGCGATGCTTGTCAGTGGAGGTTGAAAGTCTACATCTACATCTACATTTATACTCCGCAAGCCACCCAACGGTGTGTGGCGGAGGGCACTTCACGTGCCACTGTCGTCACCTCCCTTTCCTGTTCCAGTCGCGTATGTTTCGCGGGAGAAACGACTGTCTGAAAGCCTCCGTGCGCGCTCTAATCTCTGTAACTTTACATTCGTGATCTCCTCGGGAGGTATAAGTAGGGAGAAGCAATATATTCGATACCTCATCCAGAAACGCACCCTCTCGAAACCTGGCGAGCAAGCTACACCGCGATGCAGAGCGCCTCTCTTGCAGAGTCTGCCACTTGAGTTTGTTAAACATCTCCGTAACGCTATCACGGTTACCAAATAACCCTGTGACGTAACGCGCCGCTCTTATTTGGATCTTCTCTATCTCCTCCGTCAACCCGATCTGGTACCGATCCCAAACTGATGAGCAATACTCAAGTATAGGTCGAACGAGTGTTTTGTAAGCCACCTCCTTTGTTGATGGACTACATTTTCTAAGGACTCTCCCAATGAATCTCAACCTGGTACCCGCCTTACCAACAATTAATTTTATATGATCATTCGACTTCAAATCGTTCTGCACGCATACTCCCAGATATTTTACAGAAGTAACTGCTACCAGTGTGTGTTCCGCTATCATATAATCATACAATAAAGGATCCTTCTCTCTATGTATTCGCAATACATTACATTCGTCTATGTTAATGGTCAGTTGCCACTCCCTGCACCAAGTGCCTATCCGCTGCAGATCTTCCTACATTTCGCTACAATTTTCTAATGCTGCAACTTCTCTGTATACTACAGCATCACCCGCGAAAAGCCGCATGGAACTTCCGACACTATCTACTAGGTCATTTATGTATATTGTGAAAAGCAATGGTCCCATAACACTCCCCTGTGGCACGCCAGAGGTTACTTTAACGTCTGTAGACGTCTCTCCATTGATAAGAACATGCTGTGTTCTGTTTGCCAAAAACTCTTCAATCCAGCCACACAGCTGGTCTGATATTCCGTAGGCTCTTACTTTGTTTATCAGGCGACAGTGCGGAACTGTATCGAACGCCTTCCGGAAGTCAAGAAAAATAGCATCTACCTGGGAGCCTGTATCTAATATTTTCTGGGCCTCATGAACAAATAAAGCGAGTTGGGTCTCACACGATCGCTGTTTCCGGAATCCATGTTGATTCCTACATAGTAGATTCTGGGTTTCCAAAAACGACATGATACTCGAGCAAAAAACATGTTCTAAAATTCTACAACAGATCGACGTCAGAGATATAGGTCTACAGTGTTGCCCATCTGCTCGACGGCCCTTCTTGAAGACTGGGACTACCTGTGCTCTTTTCCAATCATTTGGAACCTTCCGTTCCTCTAGAGAGTTGCGGTACACGGCTGTTAGAAGGGGGGCAAGTTCTTTCGCGTACTCTGTGTAGAATCGAACTGGTATCCCGTCAGGTCCAGTGGACTTTCCTCTGTTGAGTGATTCCAGTTGCTTTTCTATTCCTTGGACACTTATTTCGATGTCAGCCATTTTTTCGTTTGTGCGAGGATTTAG
Source organism: Schistocerca americana (assembly GCF_021461395.2). NCBI lineage: Eukaryota > Metazoa > Arthropoda > Insecta > Orthoptera > Acrididae > Schistocerca > Schistocerca americana. Next base: position 332,645,960 of record NC_060126.1, read on the forward strand.
AGAAGGAACTGCAGTGCAGTCCTCCTCTGTGAAACAGCTTTGGAAAAAGGTGTTCAGTATTTCAGCTTTACGCGTGTCATCCTCTGTTTCAATGCCTTCATCGTCCCGGAGTGTCTGGATATGCTGTTTCGAGCCACTTACTGATTTAACGTAAGACCAGAACTTCCTTGGATTTTCTGTCAAGTCGGTACATAGAATTTTACTTTCGAATTCACTGAACGCTTCACGCATAGCCCTCCTTACGCTAACTTTGACATCGTTTAGCTTCTGTTTGTCTGAGAGGTTTTGGCTGCGTTTAAACTTGGAGTGAAGCTCTCTTTGCTTTCGCAGTAGTTTCGTAACTTTTTTGTTGTACCACGGTGGGGGTTTTCCCGTCCCTCACAGTTTTACTCGACACGTACCTGTCTAAAACGCATTTTACGATTGCCTTGAACTTTTTCCATAAACACTCAACATTGTCAGTGTCGGAACAGAAATTTTCGTTTTGATCTGTTAGGTAGTCTGAAATCTGCCTTCTATTACTCTTGCTAAACAGATAAACTTTCCTCCCTTTTTTTATATTCCTATTAAATTCCATATTCAGGGATGCTGCAACGGCCTTATGATCACTGATTCCCTGTTCTGCACATACAGAGTCGAAAAGTTCGGGTCTGTTTGTTATCAGTAGGTCCAAGATGTTATCTCCACGCGTCGGTTCTCTGCTTAATTGCTCGAGGTAATATTCGGATAGTGCACTCAGTATAATGTCACTCGATGCTCTGTCCCTACCACCCGTCCTAAACATCTGAGTGTCCCAGTCTATATCTGGTAAATTGAAATCTGCACCTAAGACTATAATATGCTGAGAAAATTTATGTGAAATGTATTCCAAATTTTCTCTCAGTTGTTCTGCCACTAATGCTGCTGCGTCGGGAGGTCGGTAAAAGGAGCCAATTATTAACCTAGCTCGGTTGTTGAATGTAACCTCCACCCATAATAATTCACTGGAACTATCCACTTCTACTTCACTACAGGATAAACTACTACTAACAGCGACGGACACTCCACCACCGGTTGCATGCAATCTATCCTTTCTAAACACAGTCTGTATCTTTGTAAAAACTTCAGCAGAATTTATCTCTCGCTTCAGCCAGCTTTCTGTACCTATAACGATTTCAGCTGCGGTGCTTTCTATCAGCGCTTGAAGTTCCGGTACTTTACCAACGCAGCTTCGACAGTTTACAATTACAATACCGATTGCTGCTTGGTCCCCGCATGTCCTGACTTTGCCCCGCACCCGTTGAGGTTGTTGCCCTTTCTGTACTTGCCCAAGGCCATCTAACCTAAAAAACCGCCCAGCCCACGCCACACAACCCCTGCTACCCGTGTAGCCCGCTTGTTGCGTGTAGTGGACTCCTGACCTATCCAGCGGAACCCGAAATCCCACCACCCTATGGCGCAAGTCGAGGAATCTGCAGCCCACACGGTCGCAGAACCGTCTCAGCCTCTGATTCAGACCCTCCACTCGGCTCTGTACCAAAGGTCCGCAGTCAGTCCTGTCGATGATGCTGCAGATGGTGAGCTCTGCTTTCATCCTGCTAGCGAGACTGGCAGTCTTCACCAAATCAGATAGCCGCCGGAAGCCAGAGAGGATTTCCTCCGATCCATAGCGACACACATCATTGGTGCCGACACGAGCGACCACCTGCAGATGGGTGCACCCTGTACCCTTCATGGCATCCGGAAGGACCCTTTCCACATCTGGAATGACTCCCCCCGGTATGCACACTGAGTGCACATTGGTTTTCTTCCCCTCACTTGCTGCTATATCCCTAAGGGGCCCCACAACGCGCCTGACGTTGGAGCTCCCAACTACCAGTAAGCCCACCCTCTGCGACCGCCCGGATCTTGCAGACTGAGGGGCAACCTCTGGAACAGGACAAGCAGCCATGTCAGGCCGAAGATCAGTATCAGCCTGAGACAGGGCCTGAAACTGGTTCGTCAAAGAAACTGGAGAGGCCTTCCGTTCAGCCCTCCGGAATGTCTTTCGCCCCCTGCCACACCTTGAGACGACCTCCCACTCTACCACAGGTGAGGGATCAGCCTCAATGCGGGCAGTATCCTGGGCAACCACAGTCGTAGTCCGATCGGGGTATGCGTGGGACGAGCTGGCCGTCCCCGACAAACCCCCATCTGGACCCCCACAGTGATGCCCATTGGCAACAGCCTCAAGCTGTGTGACCGAAGCCAACACTGCCTGAAGCTGGGAGCGAAGGGATGCCATCTCAGCGTGCATCCGAACACAGCAGTCGCAGTCTCTATCCATGCTAAATACTGTTGTGCAAAGAACGTCTGAACTAATCTACAGACAGCGCAAACAATTCGACACAAAATTTAAACGGTTATTAAAATACAAGATTGCCTAGTAAATGCAGTAATGCTGCTACTTGCGCACTGCTGACACACTGCTCGGCGGCGGAAGGAGACTACGCGATTTTACACTATTCAGGTACTAAAACGCGATGCTACAACTATCAAATACTATAATACGCCCGAAATTTATGAATTAAACAGTGCAAGTACCAAAAACACGCAAAGAAATTAAGAATTAAACTATGTAACAAATGAGTGAGCTAGGAGTATACGACTTGCTGCTGCAGCTGCTTATCCAACGGCGGCAGGGAGCACACTGACTGTGACCAACCGACACTGGCCGTTCAAAACAAAAACAGAAGACAGACGACTACGCGAATGTACACTATTCAGGTACTAAAACGCGATGCTACAACTCTCAAATACTATAATACGCCAGAAATTTATGAATTAAGCAATGCAAGTACCAAAAACACTCAAAGAAATTAAGAATTAAACTATGTAACAAATGAGTGAGCTAGGAGTATACGACTTGCTGCTGCAGCTGCTTATCCAACGGCGGCAGGGAACACTGGAACAATTGCCATCCTATGCTATCTACCAATGATAGTACGGTGTATTATTACTCATGCATTCGAGAACACTATCACTCACAATAAGTGGCCACGAGGGAAGATCTGTCATTTAAAACTTCTACGCGGCCTCGGTACCGACAGTCCGTACACGATGAATTTTGGTCCCATGGCTTCAAATGCAGACGTATATGTTAGTTGTTTCGATTAGATAAATGAACTCAAATTCCTGATTTAATGCCGTGCCCAAACTATTCGTCCGCACACCAGAAATGGCACGCGTGCCATTGGTTCACTAACATTGCCTTAGGCTATGGCTGAGCTATTTCTCCGCAAGCATCCTTATTTTTCCCAGAGTACTAGTCCCTTAAGGTACACAAGGGAGCTTCTGTCCCGGAGGTATTACTCAGTTCTACCGTATAATTTGTTTGAACGTTTTATACGCCGGGGAAAACTCAAGTTTCACAGTTTCTTTGAAGTTTGGAAGAGAAGAGATAAGGAAGTGGTGTGTGTCAAGTTTTGAGGACGGGTCGTGAGAATTCCTTGGATATCTCAGTTTCTAGAACACTTTCCTGCGGAAGATGAAGATCCCACGTCCCCTCTCACTCCGGGACACAGTTATAATCTGCCATTCTCGATCTCTGAGGTAACAGTAGTGATGGTGCTAGGGACATAGAGGCACTAAACAGAACTGCAGGCATCACTTATCATTAACAGAAACTACACGTGGACACGAACGTTTTGTATAAGAAACAGGTAAATAACATAGATAGCACATAGAATGAATTATACTGCCAGTTAAAGGCTCACAATCCCTATATATAAAAGGCAATGCCCCGACTGACTGACTCATTATTCTCACCATAGCCCAGCCCAGACCACAAAAGACAGAAACTAGAAATTTGCGGAAGGTTTTGATCTTATATTGTAGGTGTTGTTTAAGAAGGTATCGTTAGAAATTCCGTTGACAAGGGGGTTAAATAATGGTTGAAAGACTTTTTGAAAATACGTCTTTACTAAAGCAGTTTTGAAGCTAGCATTACGAAAATTCTCAGCCAGAAAAAAAAAAAATCGTGTTTCAGCATTTATGGAAATTCAGTCACTAACGGAGTACAATAGTGCCTGAAAGATTTTTTTATACTAAATCATCATTAAAGAACTAGTTAGGCATTTTTAAAGCTACATCTATGAAGTATTTGACTTCTCTCCTGTAAATAAAAATAACATGTTGCAGTGGTTTTGGAAGTTCAACTCCCTAAGAGAGTGAAATATGGGATGAAAAATTTTTATGAAATTATTTCATTATGAAAGCTTTTTCCAATCTAAATCTATGAAAATTTGTAATTGGCTTCTCTGTTAAAATTAAAAAAATATGAGTTTCAAAGGTTTTGTAAATTAAACCCCTAAGGGCCGACCGGAATGGCCGAGCGGTTCTAGGCGCTACAGTCTGAAACCGCAAGACCGCTACGGTCGCAGGTTCGAATCCTGCCTCGGGCGTGGATGTGTGTGACGTCCTTAAGTTAGTTAGGTTTAAGTAGTTCTAAGTTCTAGGGGACTGATGACCTCACAAGTTAAGTCCCATAGTGCTCAGAGCCATTTGAACTATTTGGAAACCCCTAAGAGTGTGGAATATGGGATCAAAATTCTTAAGAAAATATTTCGTTCCTTTAAAATCTTTTTGACGCTAAATCTATGAAAACTGGTACTTCACTCCTCGGTTAGATAAAAAGAAATATGCGTTAGGGGATAAAAGTTTCTATGGATACGTCACCACAAGAACACAAAAGGCAACATTAACAAAAAACACGGAATCTATCAACCAGAATCAGTTTTCGTCCAAAACTACATTCGGAAAATACCATGCTTCTACGGCATGAAAAGCTTAGAGGTCGTTGAAATTTGTGAACAATATAAAAATTCGGTTTACGGAGAACAAGAAACTCTCTACAGACCATACAGTTTATGAATGTAACGTAGCAGGCGATAAGCTAGTATAACATATACTGATTACACTTACGACAAAAGACCCTTGCATCCGATAACGCACTTAGTTTTTTAAGACCTATATTAAGTGCACGATAGTATTGGTAATACAAAATGCATTTAATCAAAGGCAAGTTCTAATAAATATACAACTTGACACTACATTCAAAGGAAAGTGAAGAACGCATTGTCTTCCCGAATCACTGCAGTTGTATGTCTGTCACTAATCCCGAAGGAGGTACTCACCCAAGTGTTGACCCAGGGCAAAAACATGCCGGCGGAGAAGACACCCAGCACTGGACCGTTGGTCATCGAAGACAGCGACATAGACAACTGAAACAGCAGGCAGAATGTCGCTCATTTCAAATTACTCGTAAATGTGCCATAAGGACAAATAAAATTCTTTATAACAAGGAATAGTTCCCACATAAAATTTGAGATTCATTTGTCAACTTAATGTGCAGGACACTTACGATCCATCTGATTCTTAATTTGATCTGATAGTAGTAAATAAAATAACTGACGCATAATGCAGCCTACTTCTAAAAATTACAGTTCATTATTCTATCATATTGTACGTTGCGTTCCTTCCTCGAACTCCCTCTCCCAATTTTCCGACAAAATTCCTAGTCATCGGACAAGAACAAACGAGTACAAAAGTATAAAAAGTCTAAATAGCTGTTAACGCAGGCAAATCCATGGATATTACTGCTTAGGGGTAACTGCTGACAATTTCAATAACAAGGTATAAATGAACTCCAGAATGATGAAACCCGAGATATCCGAACAGAACTTGAAAAGATACCTTTCTAACCATAGATGATATCCAAAACGTTAAAATCTTTTATCGGTACTTCGATAAAGTGTACATGAGACACGAGTCAAGAAGCATATACTGTAGTGTTGAGCTTGTACCAGTTACGATTAAGATTGAACGAGGAGAAGCATGTTTCCTAGTAAGCACATTCAACATGTGCGAGAGCCTTACGAACATATTCACTCACCGGCCGTGGAAGACGTTGCAGGAAAGGCTTTGTGAATCAAGGAGAGGTTTCCTGTGAAAATTGTGAGATCGCACTCTCCAGAATTACTACACACGAAAATTCCACATAGATACTTCATTAAATGATAAGTTAGCTCCACAGCGCTGGTGATTTCATACAAGGCAAAAAAGAATGATAAAATGTTCTTATATACGGTTTTATTCAATCAAGTTTCATGACTGAAATTATTAAACTGTGCATCGCAGAAACACACAAAGATCTTTTCTGATGACGAACAGGAATAAGTCGCTTTGCATTTGCCGACCTGTTCGACATATATGCTGTTTCACGAAGTAGCTAAGTTTTTGAACGTTTAATGCTACGTAAACAAGTAGTTTAGCAAGTGGGATTCACTTGCAGATAGACGACGCGCTAAACGGAAGGGGCTGCTCTCTAAATTCCGAAATCCGATCTTCGTCGAGGACGTAGAGCGTATATTATCACCACCAACATTCAAATCGCACAATGCCCACCATTCAAAGGCAACGGTAATTAGAGCTCGTACTGCTGCGTTCAGACAGTCGTTTTTCCCTCGTGCGATCTGCGAGTGGAACAGATGGGGGCAAATATGACTTTGGCCCAAATTGTGCCCTCCACCACACACCGTTTGGTGGCTAGCGGAGTGTTTATGTAGATGTAGATGTAGATGTAAATCCTGTAAAATGTTCGGTAAATGATACTTGTCTGAATTTTCCCACATAATACTAACGATAACGATTTCCTAAGTAAGAAAATGAAAACAGCAAACATGATCTGACGAAGCATTGAGTTCCATGCAGACTACATTTTACATAGAATTAACTCCCTGAAGGGAAGGGAATGTATTGATATAAGGTATTTTATTAAAGTACTTTGTCTATTAAGTGAGTGATATTACGATATCAACTTGGAATGTACAACGTCTCCACAAGAATTGATGTAACAGTGGTAACCACTCCACACACCTTAAAGAGGCCAAAGGACATATAAATTGGACAACAGCTAATTTAGATACTTGTGGTTTGGTCTGAAGTATCAGGATTTAGCCTCTTTTCACATTATGCGAGATGTCGTGCCCACTGACAGCAAAAAGACGCGTTTAACAGTCGATATGTTGAGGGTGCATTTCAGGCTGGAGGTAGTTCTTTGACCGTGAACAAGAATGAGGATGGTTATTTGGGCATTCTTGGTCACCAAGTGCTGCTCTTCCTTCAACATCATCCTGTCTTCCAGATGACAACAGCCGGTTTTGCAAGGACTGCACACATACAGTACACTTCTTATATGACGGTCGCTCATGTACCCTGTTCCCCCTCAACTGCCCAGGTGAATCTCTCGATCTAAATCCTTTATAAAATTGCTGGGACTTATTCTAAATGCAGATCAAACTTAGCAATCCACATCCCGGCAACTTGGTAGCAGTACGGGATCGGGTCATCAATAGCGACTTCAGCTGGATGAAGCACAACTGAAGAAACTTTGACCTCAATTCCTCAACAACGTTAGTAGTGTGATGTCGTCTGTGAGCTGAGTAACCAGTATGCTTATTTACCAGTCTGAGAAAGGCCCTTAAGGAATTCCTATAAACGATGTCAAGAAAAGGTATTTCCAACAATTTTTTCTACGCAGATTGCTTTATGCGACGTCACAGTGGACGAAATGTTGATTACCACAAACACTGGGTTTGAAGTTGTAATACAGGACTTAAGGCGGCTGTAATAGAGCAGTATCCTTGTTTTAGCTGTACGGTTGAAAATCGGAGTACGTCTCACAGCTGGACTCCTGAAGCAGGGGACCTCAGTTGGGTCAACAGGGATAGACTCACCTGCAGCACTGTGCCGAGCTTCTCGACCACAAACACGAGCGACGTGCAGATGATGCCGAAGATCACCACGACGCTCTTGAGCAGGATGTCGGTCTGGCGCTCGGAGAGCGCGTCCTGCCCGTAGAACGTCTTGAAGAAGTCCTCCAGCACCACCGCCGAGATAGAGTTGAGCGCAGTCGACATGGAGCTGCCAAAATGAGCGCAATGAGAATCTACAGATCTCAATTTTTGCGTAAAACGTGGTCTCTGTGATCCGCTCAACTAGCATTACTACGAAATTTTATTGCTCTGACCACTCTAATGAAGCACATAATTCAATACATGACACTTTTCCAACATCACTGTTGTTCACACATATACATTTGAACGTAGAAATATATGGCTTACACTTTTTTGCTGTGACCTGTTGGGCACGGCAAAAAAATAAAACACACAAAATTTTTGATTTCAATCTACGTTTATTCCTAAGCAAATGTTGGATCTAGGTGTCTTGTTGCAAGTATATGAACAGTGATTTTTGAAACAATTTTCCCCGATCTGTCGACACATTTGATGTCCTTCGTCTCTTCCTTGTGCTCCTCTTTAAATCTCTACCGTACCGTACTACTCCAACAACTTCCTTTTCTTCTTAACATTTCATCAGCTTACCTTTCCCTATTATTTTCGCTCTTCCCTGACCAGTCAAAACATCTCACATTTTGGTGAGATTTGTTGGATATTAGTCATATTTTACAAGGACGTAATTGGTAAACTACACAAGATAATGTTAGTAGATTGATATTCCACAAATTTATGTTGACCACTATATCTGTTACTATTGGGTACAAGAAGTGTAATATTCATATTGTAAAGTTAATTCACTGAGGAAAGAGGTCGAATTATTCTTTCCGTGTTTATTTATTTATACTATTTCTTTTAATTAATATCTTGTCGTTTTTTGAGTCATCGGTCTTCTAACTGGTTTGATGCTGCCAGCCACTAATTCCTCTCCTGTGCCAACCTTCTTATCTCAGAGTAGCAACTGCATCTTGCGTACACAATTACTTGCTGAATGCATTCCAATATCTGTCCTTCTCCGCAGGTTTTCCGTCCTACAGCTCCCTCTATTTCCATAGAAATAATCACCTGATGCCGATGTCATATCATCCTGTCCCTTCTTCTTGTCAGTGTTATTCGATTTTAAGTCTTCGCAACCTCTTTTAAATTACTGGATCCCTTATCTCTTCTCCGTTGACCCCTGTTTCTTCTCCTATAACATCAGACAAAACTTCTCCCTCATACAGGCCTTCAATATACTCTTTCTACCTATCCACTCTCTCCTCTGCAAGCCAACCGTTGTCGCCGAGCGGTTCTAGGCGCTTCAGTCTGGAACCACGCGACCGCTACGGTCGCAGGTTCGAATCCTGCCTCGGGCATGGATGTGTGTGGTGTCCTTAGGTTAGGGGACTGATGATTTCAGATGCTAAGTCCCATAGTGCTCAGAGCCATTTGAACCATCTCCTCTGCATTTAACTATAATTCCCATTGGCTGTTAATGTACCGCCCTTGATTTTAATTTCTTTTCTGTACACTGAATCAGTCTTTCTGAAAATCATTTCTCTTTCAATTTTCTTACATTTTTCATGCAGCTATTTTGTCTTCGCTTTCCTGCACTTCCTGTTTATTCCGTTCCTAAGTGACCTGTATTCCTGTATTTCTGAATTTTCCTGAACATTTCTGTACTTCCGTTTTGGTAACGATGTAATAAGCAAGCAGTTGCATGAAAGAAATTGAACTTATTTATCGATTTCGGGCATTACAGCCCTTTTTCGGAAGGTTATAGATATCACATTATTTTTGTGTTTTTATTGACATTCGCAAATAATGCGACAGATATGCCCTTCCGAAGAAGGGTACTGAGTGCCGGAAACCGACAAAAAAATTAAAATTCCTTTATGCAACCGGTTGCTTATTATTTCGTTATTTCAACTACAGATGCTGACAATGGACAAAAATACTAAACTGCTTTCTTTTATCGATCATCTGAAGTATTTCATCTGTTACACATGGTTTCGCTGCACTTGCTTCCTTGCCCCTATTTTTCGTTCCAACTTCTGTGACTGCAGTCTTTAGAGATGTCCATTTCTCTTCAACTGTAATGTCAGCTATTCATTATCCCGATGTATATAGCCTCAGAGAACTTCAAGCCTATGTCTTCATTCTTCAGTACTTTCGTATCCAATTTCCGTGCCCACTGATTCTTCCTGACTAGTCTCTGAAACTTCAGCCTACTCTGCATCGTCGATAATTTGTGATCTGAGTCTATACCTGCTCCTGGGTACGCCTTAGCATCCAATGTCTTATTTCAGGATCTCTGCCTGACCATGAAGTAAGCTAACTGAAACCTCCCCGTATCTCTTAGCCGTTTCCAAGTGTATCCTCAAACACATTTTCTATCTCTTCATCCTCTGCTTGCGCTGTCGTCATGTATACCTGAACTAATGTTGTTGGAGTTGATCTGCTGTCCTTTTTGACAAAAACTATCCTACTGCTGAACTGTTAACAGTAACACCTCTCTGTCCTGCCTTTCTATTCATAACGACTCCTAGTCCCATTACTCAGTTGTTTATAGGTGTTGATATTACCCTATACTGGCCCGACCATGTATCCTTGACTTCCCTCCATACTTTACTAATCCCCATTAAATCTAGATTCAGTCTAAACATTGTCGTTTTCAGATTTCCTGGCTTCCCTGCCACATTCAAAGCTCAGACATTCCACACCTCGACTCGTAGGACGTTATCCTTCCTTTGATTATACAATATTTGTCAAGGTCACTTCACCCTTGGCTGACCCGTCCCGGAGATCCGAATAGGGGACTGACCGGAACCTTTTATCAATGGAGAGACCATCTTAACACATTTTTCAATTAATGCAGTGGTTTTCATTGCCTTTTGAATGCTCATGCCGTTGATAATTGGTGATTGTTTCTTCTTTAGGGGCAATTTCGCATCTCAAGGACAAGAGAGTGCCCTGAACCTACATGTGCTCCCCAAACCTCTTTGACAAGGCCGTTGGCTGAACGAAGGCGACATCTTACGCCGGAGGTCTTCAGCCGCACTGCCGACGGTTTGTATTTAAAATTTAAGCGGCGGAGAATTTTAAAAAACGAGACCGAGTACGTTCACCGACCGTAGACCACATTTATGTTACCAGAAGTACATTGATCAGCCAGAACATAATGACCATCTTCCTAACTGCCGGCATCGCTTTGGAACGGATAACGGCGGCGAAGTTAGGTGGCTTGGAAGCAATGAGTCCCTGGTAGGTCGCTGCAGGGAGCCGGCACCACATCTGCACATACAAGTCACCTAATTGCGGTAAATTCTGGGGAAGAGGGCATTCTTTCTGATGGCATGTTCAATCACATCCTACATGTTTTCGATCGGCTGCATATCTGGCGAGTTGGAGGGCTAGCAAATCAATTGAAACTAGTCACTGGGTTCCTCGAACCACTGTATCACTGCCATGGCCTTGTGACATGGCGCATTATTTTGTTGAAAAATGCCACAGCCATCGGGAAACATTATCATCATGAGGGGGTGTACGTGACCTGCAATCAGTGTACGATACTGCTTGGCCATCATGATGCCTTGCACGAACTCCATTATAGCCTGTCCACTATGGACAGGGAGGGGGAGGAGGTGACAGAGAGTGGGGGATGGAGGGGATGAACAGAGAGGAGCTGATGGACAAAGAGAGGGAGAAGGAGTAGGGGACTAATAGAAGATTGGAATAAATTCATGCCACAGCAACGCCAGGTACTCGGCTGCTTTATTGTGTAATATGGATACAGAGATGTCGTACTGGATTTTGAACTGAAAGCATTACAATGGGCAGATGGGATCCCGACCATAATTGATTCCTAATGAAATTAAGTTTAATACTGAAGAAATTATTAAAAGGCTGGAAATTAAGGATATGGGACGTGGATAGGTGGAAGCACCCAATGGTTGTTGGAAGTTTTACAGGGAGAATTAGGTATCATTGTACTGAAACAAGGGAAATAAATACAATAAACGAAATTGGAAGGATAGAAAAGAATCATATAGGTAAAGAAGTAAGACCTGGTAGAAATCCTCAGGTAACGCGAGAGATACCGAATTTAATTGAGGAAAGGAGAAAATTTGAAAATATAGTAAATGAAGCAGATAAATACGGAACACACTCGTCTAAAATTGATATTTACAGAAAGTACAGAAGGGATCAAAGGTACTCGCTAGAAGAAAATGGATGGCTGTTCAAGCACGCATAACTAGAAGGAGATAGCTGCCACCTACAAGAAAATTAAAAATACGTTTGGAGCAAATAGAAGCAGTTATATTGATATCACGAGGTCATACGGCAAGCCAGGACGAGAAAAAGAAGAGAAGGCTGAAAGTTAGGAGAAATATATAGAAGGTCTACATAAGGTAAACGAATCTGAGGACAAAGATATAGAAAAAGAAGAGAACTAGATGAGGGTGAGACGAGAGGTACAACAGTGCGAGAAGAAACTGAAAGGGCAGTGAAAGACCTAAGTTTAACGTGGCCCCTTGAGTAGACAATCTTCCCTCAAAGTTATTGAGAGCCCTGACTGAATTATTCCATCGAGTGTGCAAGATACGTGAGACAGGCGAAATAATCTCAGACTTCAGAAAGAATGTAATAAATCAGATTCCAAAACAAACAAAAAGGCAACAGGTGCTAGTGCTACCAAACCACCAGTTTAGTAAGTGTTGGATAAAGATGTTGACACGAATTCTTTACGACACTTTGAAAAACCTGGGATAGACCCAACTTGAGGAAGATCAATATGGGTTTCGGAGAATCAGGGATAAAACACTGAATAAAATGGTTATTTGCAACTTGCACAGAAAGCAGACTGCAGTATTAAGAGTCAGAGGACATGAAAAGGAAGGAGTAGTTGAGAAGAGAGTGAATCAATGTCGTGCCTATCCCTGATGATAGTCAATCTATACATTGAGCAATCTGTGAAGGAAACAAAGGATAAATTTGGAAAGGGAATTAAAGTGCAAGGTAAAGAAATAAGCAGTGTAAGATTTGCCGATGACGTAATTCTGTCAGAACCGGCAAATGACTTGGGTGAGCAGCTGAACAGCATGGGTAGTAACTCAGAGATGAACATAAATAAAAGTAGCAAAACGGTAGACGCTGCCGGAATGCAGTCGAATTAAATCCGGAAATACTGAGGGAACTGGTAAATGAGACAATAAAGGAAGTAGATAAATTCTGGTATTTGGTAGCGCAATAAATGATGATGCCGAAATGAGGAAGGATATAAAATTCTGTCTAGCCGTAGCACAAAAACAAATACAGAAAAAGAGGAATTTATTAACGTCTGATATCAGCTTAAATGTCAAGGAAGACTTTTTTGACGGTATATATCTGCAGTGTAGCCTTGCGTGGAAGTGAAACTCTGTTGCTGTGGAGTTCAAGAGCAAAAGAGAATATAAGCTTTCCAGATGTGGTGCGGTAGGAGAACGCTGGATATTAGATGAGTAGACCAATTATCTAACGAAGAGGTACTGATTCGGTCTGGATGAAAAAGGAACTCATGGCACAACTAGAGTAAAAGAAAGGGCCGGTTGTTACGACACGTCCTGAGATGTCAAACAATTGTCAGTATGCTAATGTTGGGAAGCACGGGGGAGAGGAGGGGGTGGAATTGTAGATGGAGATCACGGCTCGAACACAGTAAGTAAATGGATGTATGTGGCGACAGTTACGCAGATATGGAGAGATTTGCACAGGATGGACTTGCTGGATCTCACCAGTCTTCGTACTGAAGATCAGGAAACAAAGAACATCGGATGCACAGGGAATAGGAAATATTTTTACTAGATTGAAGAGAATCTGTACTAATGGCTCTACAGGGTATTTGGAAATTGAGGTAAAACATAGCCAAATCACCGGTAACATTGAGATTTTTACGCACGAGGTCACCCTTAAACCATATTGCAACAGACTCTGAGTCATTCATTTTACTATTGTTCCGAGTCCTAACTTCAAAAGGCGCAGTCGATGAGAAGCACGAAGTACCAATGTCTCTGTTGCATACTGTTGATTTCAAATGTGCGATAAGCAATCACATCTCTACTATTAAACTCTCCAAAGCCAGTTTATCTCTACAATCACCACAACGCACAACAACTGCAGTGGTCCAACCGTTACCATGTTGAGCCACACCATTCTTAGTAGCAAAACTCGGTACTCATCCCACGAATACAGATGGGCGTTACAAACTGACTTGGAAAGCTACACTGGGTGCAGTTGTCATTGAAATATTATCACCAGCTTTGTAAACTGTAAGGTATGGGGTCCCACTCCTCCTAAAACGCGGCTGCGGCGGCGCGGTTCCTTCCATCCCTTTACGACGGACCTGCACCTGCCTGTGAACATTGTGTCAGCAGGTCATCAGTAGGGAAACCGAGCGAAACCTAATGTACTTCGACGTGAACCAGGCTGCAATTAAAGTCACTAATCTACGTTTCGGGAGAAAATTTTCACACGAAATGAAAGGTTGGCAATTTTGTCCTTAGTTAATATATTCTGGAACTTAGGTGAACAAGTATCACTGCCAAGCCCGTGCTAGTCTTAATACAGTCACTCCCAATCTCTTTCACTCACGTTAGCAAGTTTATGGTGTTGCATTTCCCGGAAACGTAATACCTACAAAAATACAGATTGTTTTTTATTGAGAATGCTCGACAAATATGAAGTCTGTCGGTACCTAATGCAGTCACAGTTCTTAGCCACCGACCTGCTCAATACGCCATGCGGAATATATGTCTTTTCTCGTCACAAAATTCACTGAAAAATTCCGAAATTTCTACACACCCATCGGAATAATTATGCCGTCAATTTACAACACTTTTGATGTATGAAACACTGCTAGATCCGGCAAGTTGTCATTTCCATCGGAACTACTACTACACATGTCTGAATTGTTTCATGGGTAGGCTCCGACTCCTCTCTAGAATACTCTAAGTCTTCTCTACCAGCAGAGAAAGGCGCGCGAAGAATATTGCTTTACCGTTGGTCAATATACTCAACACCCAATAGCAAAACAACCTTCTCCCGCGTCAGTCCGCGCTTTTCATCAATAACCAATCGCAAAATAGTAAACCTAACGATAGCACTTTTTACCAACGTAACTATCTAACATGCTTAAGTTTTGTTTATGGATAAAGTTAATTACTCTTGTTACTTATACCTGAATTAACTTTCTCTTTACCGTAAACTTACCTTACAAATCTATTCCACAAAAAATCCCCTTTGTCCACATCCATACTTCTTCGAAATGTTCCCACACTAAATCCCACTACATAACTCGTTAAACAATTATCTTCATATTAACCTTAAACCACACTCACGCATCATTCATACTGCTAAAACACATTTATAACATTTTACACACACAAAAAGACATAATAACACTTCATGAAAATAATAGAACAGTTTATGAAAAATATTCTATTACTTTAGTCCACTCTAGTGGGCACAATCGAAACTAAACCACAGTCCCCTATACATTAATGTCCTCTATCGGCTGATACATAAACTACGTGCGCATCCAGTCTCGTGTCACCATCTGTCACTATCCAGCTCTGAGACACATCTCCCACTTAACCGCCTCCAAAGCAGGATCGGTATAAGGCGCTACGCCCCACAGCGTTCTAGGACTTGTAAGAGGGGAGTGAGCACATAATATTTTGAATAGAAACCCATGTCAGGAAACTTACCGTTCCCCTTCTATGACGGTTTCTATTCAGATGTGTAACGAGTCCGCTTCTGCTGACGGAAAGGGAAAAGTGCTTGTCATGGTATGCAATAGGATAGACAGGATGACGTGTTCTACGTGAAACGATCACCTGATGTGGCTTAGTCTGCCTTGCAGGGAAATACCTATAGAGACAGAGGAAGATCTGCTGGCACGAGTTCTGGCCGCTGCACTAGAAACCGGAGAGACATCAGGTGGGATGGAGAATGTGTACCAGGACATGCTTAATAGGTACAACGTCTGTAACAACGTTAGTGGTCTCCACATCGAACCACTGTTGTGATGTATCAGTATTGTTCTTTAAGTACAGTGTTCTGGGTTCTTGATTGTTCTGGCATAATGAAACAGGGAAGTTTAAATAATACAAAAAATGTGCGTAAGTGATAAATATATGTTTCGTCATGTTTCCTTTAGAATTTTTACCTAATACTTGTATTGTGTTACACCTAATTCAGGTCCTCAAACAGACGTGGCTGTGTTAAGCTTTTGATTGTAAGCCGTCGTACAATGGGAACGGCATGTTTCCGAACATAAGTTCCTACTCGAGATATTATGTACTCATTCCCCTCTACAGATCCTGGAAGTCTATAATGGGAATTTCCGAACATCCTGTGTGTAACAAGCTATTGATTCAATCGATGTTACTTCACTGAAGAATATTTCCGTCAATGCTAGAGCTTCCGTAAGAATTCATCAGAATGTTGGCAATTTAGAACCGTAAGAGACAGGGAAGGAAGCTACCTACAAGAAGCACTATACGTAGCTGTTCTGGTCCTTAACTACAAGATTTAATAATACATACATTCTGAAATACCTTCGCCTCGGCGATCAACTAGTACTGTTTGCATTGTAGTAGAGGAGTGCAGTGCATTGCCAATAAACTTCCATAGTAGATGGAAAAGCGTCACAAAAAAAGCTTCTAAGGTGATCTATAGCGAAAATAAAGCAAAAAAGACAGAAATGAACAATGAAGGCATAGAACTTTGAACCCTTGTATTTCGCGAAAAACCGCTGTACTGACTGGGCCATCTGCGAACGACCAGTTCTCACAGCTTTCCTTACGGCACTAAAGCTCTGAGCAATGCCACGCGTCTTGGGTCGCGCTTGGATAGCTCATTCGATAGATCAGTTCCCCCACGAAAGGAATAAAATTTTATTCCAAAAAAAAAGCGGCCCGGCAGTCCCATAAATTCCACTTTTTCCGATATTTGGACAGTGTCGTGTCCAGCCATCTTCAGAGTGAGCCAGGTAACAGACGCTCCAGCACTTGAACTGTCGTTTTAAACAAGCGGACCACGCCACTACGTATGCTGCAAGAGATTCACAAGGCGCTAGAGACGTTAATCGGCGGCCAAGAGGTACAATGAATGCATGAAATACACACGTCAAAAAAGTCTTGTATCACATCGGTTCTCAGAACTCCTGAAGATAGACGTTGACTGTATATATTGTACCACAGACACAGTCCCTTTGACTGTTCAGAGATGTCACTAAACCCACCCAAACATGTAAAAAACCATGTATGAGCAGCGCCTAGTAGACCGAGGGAGTCCGACAGCCGATCAGTTCTACTCATTCCACCAGGAAGGAAGTACACGGCTCAAGTTGTATGTAGTTCAATCGTGCCTAGTCGGTCAATACCACGGTTCGATCGCGGCCGGATTATTAGTTTGTGCCAGGAAGGGCTCTCAACAAGGGAAGTGTCCAGGCGTCTCGGAGTGAACCAAAAAGGTGTTGTGCGGACATGGAGGAGATACAGAGAGACAAGAACTGTCGATGACATGCCACGCCCATGCCGCCCACACGGGCTCCACATTGCAAATTTTATTATGTGACGTCTACTCTTCAACATCTTGTCTCTAGGCTTCATACGATTCGCTTTCTTTCGCATACTGGTTTCATGTTATTGTATGTCCTAATGGCTGATTGATGACGGCCGTAGTTTAATCAACACGTTTATATTCTAGTCCAGTTTTATGCAGTTGGGGGAGTACGCCATCCAGGCAAGCATTCATTGTCTTGTAGTTCTTGAATTATATTGCCTCATGATAATGGCATGATCCCCGAAATGGGTCAATAATACCAAAGAGTATAATGTCTAGTTATCAAGTCGTAATAGAAATACAGCTTTTGCAAACCGAGTCTGAGAGGCTGAGAATGGTTGCTTAATACAAAGACTGATTTACAGCTGACAGTGTGTACTCCAACATGGATCTCAGAAAATATGGAGACATTTACCTGAGGGCGGCACTGAAAACACCCGCAACAAAGATTCCCGGCATACCAGGCAAGTTCTGCAGGGTTTCCATCACCAGCAGCGGAAGCAACTGATCCTTGGCGGTCGCTTGCTGAAAGAAAGGGAAAACAGACCGGTTACGGTGCACTCTCTATTTTATTTACATTTCTGTAGGCATGTGGTTTACCATATAATTCAGAGCTACAGCCTATACTTGCAGAACCAGATATTAGGTCTGCAAATATTATTTGCAATTGAAGGGACCGGCAGGGGTGCAAGCCCACAAGCGTGTATATTGTGTTACTGCATGTTATACGCTTGGTGTAGTTCAAAGACAAGAACATAATTACTATAAGGCAAACCGGGGTGTATAGGAGACAGGGCTCTATAGCATTACATGTGGAATTAGCTGTTAGCTGCATGTAATTGCTTCAAATATACTACAGTTACAATGGTCATATTAATCTTTGCTAAAGTGAGTGTTAGAAATATATTCCACCGACCTCAATATTAGCGAAATAATGTTTGCTGTCATGGTGGAGGAAGGTGGCAGTCTAGTTACAACTGAATGATAAATCATTCTTTGCATCAAACATTGTTGCGTCTGAATGGAGGGCCATGCCTCCGAGGAAAAATCACATTGTCAAGTGTTAAAATTATATATTTTTTCTTTTGTGTGGCCACAGTGTCCATAGTTGCTTTAGAAGAGAAGCTACATACCTACTAGCAAAACAAATGCAGTCACAGCTCACCCAGTATCATAAACTAGAAGATGAAAGAACAATGAGAAGTACCTCTCAAGTGGTAGAAAATATAATAGTCGCTAAAATCCCTGAGACAGCAATATTGCTCTCCTTTGATGTAGAAAGTATGTACAGTTGCATCCCTGTCAATGAAATCATTAAAATAATTGAAGGAAACCTGAAAACACAAATCCAGCTACCGCATGACACACAGAAGAAACCATAAAATTATTACAGAACTATTTTGAATTCAGTCAAGGATACTACATAAAAATGAAGGTTTACCAAAGGGGTTTACCTATCTCAGGAACATTAGCCAACATTTTCTTGAATCACATAGAAAAATTGATATTTGAAGACATAATAACAAAGAAAAGCGACAACGTCATCTACTGGTATAGATACATGGATGACATAATATGCATGGCAGATGAACCTAAAAACAGAATACAGCAACTACACAAAGACATAAATACTGTACACAAAAACATAAAGTTCACAATAGGAGAAAAACAAGTAAACACACTCAGCTTTTTAGACACAACCATTAGAAAAGACGATAAAAACATACATTTGACATATGCAGAAAACTCACAAGTGACACTGTGTTAAATGCAACTTCAAACCACCCACAGAGTCATAAACAAACAGCAGTCAAATACATGTTAAACAGGCTGAACAGGATCCCCCTAAACAGTTGTAATTATCAGAAAGAGTTAGCCATGATAAAACAAATGGCATTAAAATGGACACAAAGAAACAATGGTATACAAACAAAATAAAAAAAATAAAGAGACAAATAATGAAAAAACTAACCAAACCACACTAACTTGTACAACTTGTAATACAACAAACAAAAATGGCATACAGTGACGTACCACAACAAATTATCTCATGTAATAGGGAACATATTCAAAAACAAGGCATAAACATTGCATAAAAAACACAATTTCATACAAAAGCACACCCCAAAACTAAAATCAAAACCAGACAGACGCCAACAACGTCGCATCTATCAACTCAGTTGCAAAGATTGTGAGAAGATGTACATTGGAGTAACTGGCAGGACATTTGACACAAGAAATAAAGAACACATCAGAGCATTCAGATATGGTACAAATCATTCAATATTTGAGGATCGTCTAAAAGAACACCGTAGACCAAGCAATATTGAAAACGATATGAATATCATAAAAATCAGTAAAGACAGACACCTCTTCCGTTTCCAAGAAAATTTCCACATACAAAAAGCACTAACACAAAATAAACAGTTGCTCAGTGACCACAAAAATATCGGAAACCAGACTCTATACAGAATAATTGATGAATTTACATGAAAAAGAGCCTTTTCAATCCTTCACCCCCTCCCGCTCTCCCACATCGCCCCTTCCCCCCTCACAATTTCGTTTCACTTCTCACTCCTCAGCTTCTCCTCTAACTCACACTCCATCACACTGCTGTATACTTGTGTCCACTCATCATAGTTTCCCCGTACCCTTTTATATATATATATATATATATATATATATATATATATATATATATATATATATATATATTCTTTGCATCGCTATTGCTTCTCTACTCTTACGCGACACATAAATACACATAAACATAAGTAAATACGATTAAACACACACACTATCTTATTAAAAAAAAGCTGCATGTAAAAGACAAAGTAGCGGAAAGGTTATGTTGGCAACACTACAAAACACAAACAACACATACTTGAAGTACAAAAAGAAACAGAATACAGTGGTGTGCATTAAAGTGTGGTGTGAGAAGTACATAGTGCTGTAGAACATCCAAAAATTAGACCAAAATTGTCAGTGCCAAAAAGAGAAAAACTTCGATGTGTTAGCAGACCGCATTTCCCGATGTAAGCGAGAAATCAGCCGAAAAATCACCGTAAGTACAAATTAAAGTATTCTTAACGAACTGGTTTTCGATGTAAAAATCAAATCAAAGTGTTACTAACTTAATTACAGACGACTGATGATGCTCTACCTCAGTCAAGCGAGACGCTTCTGGTGAAAAAATCACCCACTTTTGTAGTAGCAGCGACAGACCAACAGTACGATCGAGAGTTAACAATATCATCTCTCTGCTCTGTATTTTATTTACTAATTTATACAACGCAAACAATTTAGGGCCTGCAGGTCCATTTCTGCATCAGACAAGGGTTACACCAACGATACTTTTCATCTCATACTTGCAGTGGCAGTTGATAGTAAATTTAACATGATACATAGTAATAAAATTAAAAACCTTTGGAAACCAGGTTTGAATTTATTTCATGACAATGATAATGACAGCACAAAGAAGTAATAGTTACAGTACAGGATAACAACTGCAGAAAAACGATTTTTATTCGACCAAAACGGCGCTCTTTTCGTGGTCAAGAGATCTCCGAGTCATGATTTAGAGATGGAACGATTATCCATTCAATTTGTATTCCGGGCCATTTGTCTGTACATGGGGTAGGAGAGCGATAGACGTTTTTTAAGGTTGAACCACTGCTGTGATCTCGAGGTAGCTGGTGACGTGGACGGTTATTGGAAGGGTATGAAATTATGCAGTTTTTTGTGACCACACACAGACAGACGCGGATAATAATCACTCTGGCTTTGGTCTCCACTGCCCTCAATGAATTTATTGGCAATCACCAAGAAAAATTGTACCATACATTCACAAGAATGCCTACAACCTTAAAATCCCTCATACAGATAGTTACTAGATTTGAATGAATAAAACGAAATATCATAAATCATTGTCTGTCACTTCAGGTTGATATTAGAATTCTTTTGTGGCCACAACATCAGTCATCGCTGAGCAGGAATACACTAACGCTGTGTTTTACCTTGGTAGTGAGAGGATCACAGTCATGGTACACTGCATAAGTGAGCAAACCAGTATAGCAGCTCATCAAAGTGAGACACAACGCACCAGCCAGGAACATCCACATTGTCCTGAAAATAAACAAAGATTACATGACGACAATAGGCTCACTTTTTAGGTCAAGGTAGGTGTTATTACAACAGTTTTTCATTGGAGACGAAACACAAAGCTGAATCTTCTCGAAAACCTACAAATGTTTACTTTGTTGGAATTAGATCATGGCCCTTGTCTTTCACATACAAATACAACTTTGGGAATTACGTTAAGCTGCAGATATGTTACATACGTACTAGCAGAAATAATGTTGTAATGGTGCCCATACTGCCATTCAAAGACACGAAAGATAAACAGTTTCCCGAAGACAGACGACGTCAAATCAGTCTTCATGATTACAGCTGATACGACGACTGGTGAAGCTTGTAAAATGTTATACACGGTGTTACAAAAAGGTACGGCCAAACTTTCAGGAAACATTCCTCACACACAAAGAAAGAAAATATGTTATGTGGACATGTGTCCGGAAACGCTTACTTTCCATGTTAGAGCTCATTTTATTACTTCTCTTCATCACATTAATCATGGAATGGAAACACACAGCAACAGAACGTACCAGAGTGACTTCAAACACTTTGTTACAGGAAATGTTCAAAATGTCCTCCGTTAGCGAGGATACATGCATCCACCCTCCGTCGCATGGAATCCCTGATGCGCTGATGCAGCCCTGGAGAATGGCGTATTGTATCACAGCCGTCCACAATACGAGCACGAAGAGTCTCTACATTTGGTACCGGATTTGCGTAGACAAGAGCTTTCAAATGCCCCCATAAATGAAAGTCAAGAGGGTTGAGGTCAGGAGGGCGTGGAGGCCATGGGATTGATCCGCCTCTACCAATCCAGCGGTCACCGAAAATGTTGTTGAGAAGCGTACGAACACTTCGACTGAAGTATGCAGGAGCACCATCGTGCATGAACCACATGTAGTGTCGTACTTGTAAAGGCACATGTTCTAGCAGCACAGGTAGAGTATCCCGTATGCAATCATGATAACGTGCTCCACTGAGCGTTGGTCGAAGAACATGGGGCCCAATCACGACATCACCAACAATGCCTGCCCAAACGTTCACAGAAAATATGTGTTGATGACGTGATTGCACAATTGCGTGCGGATTCTCGTCAGCCCACACATGTTGATTGTGAAAATTTACAATTTGATCACATTGGAATGAAGCCACATCCGTAAAGAGAACATTTGCACTGAAATGAGGATTGACACATTGTTGGATGAACCATTCGCAGAAGTGTACCCGTGAAGGCCAATCAGCTGCTGATAGTGCCTGCACACGCTGTACATGGGACGGAAACAACTGGTTCTCCTGTAGCACTCTCCATACAGTGACGTGGTCAACGTTACCTTGTACAGCAGCAACTTCTCTGGTGCTGACGATAGGGTTATCGTCAACTGCACGAAGAATTGCCTCGTCCATTGCAGGTGTCCTCGTCGTTCTAGGTATTGCCCAGTCGCGAGTCATAAGCTGGAATGCTCTGTGCTCCCTAAGACGCCGATCAATTGCTTCGAACGTTTTCCTGTCACGACACCTTCGTTCTGGAAATCTGTCTCGATACAAACGTACCGCGCCACGGCTATTGCCTGCACTGACTGCCGAACCACGTTCGTGGTGAACATTAACCTGTTGATGCTAGGTACTGATGTGCTTGACGCTAGTACTGTAGAGCAACGAGTCACATGTCAACACAAGCACCGAAGTCAACATTACCTTCCTCCAATTGTGCCAACTGGCGGTGAATCGAGGAAGTACAGTACATACTGACGAAACTAAAATGAGCTCTAACATGGAAATTAAGCGTTTCCGGACACATGTCCACATAACATCTTTTCTATATTTGTGTGTGATGAATGTTTCCTGAAAGTTTGGCCGTACCTTTTTGTAACACCCTATATAAACCTCAGACCTCTCAGCATTTGCGAAATACCATAGGAGTGCTGACATCGTAACGTCGCGCAGACTTTATGCGCGGCAACACAACACCATATTGAACATGAGAGTTGTCTATTACTACGCTATCCAGAGAATAGTGTAGTAGCTAAAAATGAATTGGAAAACAGACATACCATCGCATTAAACGGCACCTTTATCGTAAGGAATGCTTCCGGTTTCAGTGCTAACATAATTAAAGGAGGTATATAGATAAAAATATCGCTTAACATCTTCAACAAAGATGGTGCTTCACAGTTGAGCACGGCGTGTGGCCGGAGCATCGCAAAGTTAAATAGGGGCGCAGGAGACTGTGAACAGAAACGTTGCCTTATATGGCGATGGACCAAGAATCAGTGACACCACATCCAGAACTACGGTTCTTTAACGAAGATTGGGAGTTATCAGGCGCCAATTCTTTGCCACTTAACAATGGTCAAAGAGTACCGGTGGCTTTGTGACTACTGTCCTGACTGGAAGGCCGAGAAAAATTTATTCATTCTGTAAAAAGTTTACTAGCTTCGTTTTCCTGCTGTTTAAATCAGTTATATTTCGACATCATCCCCTTCTTCATACCTAGAATAACATTACGTACATTACCTGCCATTACTTCCAGAATTACATTACTTGTTATTAACAGTTCTGTTTCATGTTTTGAACCATTCAGATAGTTCAGTTAATTCTGAAATAGTACAAATTTTCTCTCTGTCGTTAGTTTTCCATCTTATTTTTGTCCTTTTTCTTCCGACGAGCGATGAGGCATACCGTTGTAAAAACTGGATTTCCATTTAGGAAGATGGAGGTTCAAATTCCCGAACAGCCGCAGTATCCAACACATTCAATTGCAAACACGTTGGATACGGTGAGTACATGTTCCGTCCACAGTTTATAACATTTTAAGTGGAATTAGTGAGCGAATATAGAAACGAATGTAGAACATAGAGTTGCGGTGTTACACTTCAATTGCCCACCACTTCTTATAACAAATCGAACACAATGAAGTTCGTACCGTATTTTAAGGTGATGGAATGGAGTCTGGTCTCGGAGACATTTGTTTAGATCCTACCTACAGATGTAAATCAAGCAGTCACTCTGAACACTAATAAATCGAAGCTAATCGTGGGGATGTAAATGAACAGAGAGGGCAGTAACATATCATTATAACTGGAAGACCCTAAATTCGACTCCTTAATTGTTATTTATTCTGCATTCTACGTTTACAGAACATCAGGAAAAGAATATTAAGCACTGAAATTGCGAGAAAAGAATGCACTAGTGCTTAATATCAAGTTCACATGTTATAAACATAAATTAAAGTAAAAGTTACACAAATGAAATCTGTGATGGTCCTATACGTTTTAGACGAAACAGTGAGAGACGCTAGTAATGAAAAGCAACAGTTCAACTTGCTGGGAGAGTTACCTATCGTTTAGGTCGTAGCATTTGGCGGTGTTGTAACGATGGCAAGTGCAAGTTGTCTAAAACGTCCGCTGTAATGGACAGGAATGAAAGTGTTCAGTGCCTAGGACATCGAGAATGGTGAGGATGTCCACGATATGCAATGTCTGTCTTGTTCAGAAGTACTACGCAAAGTTCCGTCGGGCATATATCCATGTCCGGAGAAACAGAAAATGAGGCAGTTACAGCTGTTATGAAACACATGAAATGTGTTCCCCGTTGGGAATATTGACAACCATGAGCTACATAATGGAAAGACGATAATGAAAATATTTGCCGGGACGGAACACGAACGTGAATTCTCCGGGTATCGCAAACGGCCGCCTTACGTTTTCTTTTTTTTTAATCTTTTTTTTTGCCGTTGTATTTGCTCGTAGCGGACGTCACATGCCATCCGTTGAAATTCGCCGTTGACCCCTTCACTCAGTTTTCTTATTACAAAGACCAGCCGGCTCTCTGTCCGAAAAGGTTGAGCTACCGTGCCGGATACCATTTGGTTATTCGAGACCGGCTGACGATCACACGGAAGATTCCATATATTGTCAACCACGTGTCGACTACCTGCTGTCGTAAGTCGATTATGTACACTACTGGACATTAAAATTGCTACACCACGAAGATGACGTGCTAAAGACGCTAAATTTAACCGACAGGGAGAAGATGTTGCGATATGCTAATGATTAGCTTTCCAGAGCATTCACACAACGTTGGCGCCGGTGGCGACACCTACAACGTGCTGACATGAGGAAAGTTTCTAACCGATTTCTCATACACAAACAGTAGTTGACCAGCGTTGCCTGGCGAAACGTTGTTGTGATGCCTCGTGTAAGGAGGACAAATGCGTACCATCACGTTTTCGACTTTGATAAAGGTCGGATTGTAGCCTATCCCCATTGCGGTTTATCGTATCGCGACAATGCTGCTCGGGTTGGTCAAGATCCAATGACTGTTAGCAGAATATGGAATCGGTGGGTTCAGGAGGGTAAAATGGAACGCCGTGCTGGATCTCAACGGCCTCGTTTCACTAGCAGTCGAGATGACAGGCATCTTATCGGCATTGCTGTAACGGATCGTGCAGCCACGTCTCTATCCCTGAGTCAACAGATGGGGACGTTGCAAGAGAACAACTATCTGCACGAACAGTTCGACGACGTTTGCAGCAGCATGGACTATCAGCTCGGAGACCATGGCTGCGGTTACACTGGACGCTGCATCACAGACAGGAGCGCCTGCGATGGTGTACTCATGGACGAACCTGGAAGCACGAATGGCAAAACGTCATTTTTTCAGATGAATCCACGTTCTGTTTACAGCATCATCATGGTCGCATCCATGTTTGTCGACATCGCGGTGACCGCACATTGGAAGCGTGTATTCGTCATCGCCATACTGGCGTATCACTCAGCATGATGGTATGGGGTGCCGTTGGTTACGCGTCTCGGTCACCTCTGTCGCCACTCCATCTTAGACATCTGTCGCAGTGTTGTTCGAACTTTCCAATACGCTCCTCATAGAAGACAGCCGCCTGTAGTTTCACGACATCTCTGTGCTGGTCTACAGTTCGTTGTCTATGCCACTATGTTATTTTCAGAGCCAGCTCTTCATGTGAGCGGGGATGATGCTCATTAGGAGACAGTTATGGGCTGTATTGTGGATTATCAAACACTTCCGATCAAAAACGCTGAAAGAACATCTTCGTTGTCCATGCAGAGTACGGCCGAGAATTGTCATGAAGAAGGAAACGTATGACTGTTATGTTATGTGGGCTGCAAGACATCAAGCGGAATCTCTCACCAGGCCCTCATACTTTTCGGGAGACACTATTTTCTGTTCATCTTTTCATGCTCACGGTGCGCTCAGAACACAGCAGAGCGACGTGACGTGGTCGACGGGTGTACTAGAGAAACTACCTGACACCTGTGGAAAGATTCATCGGATTTTTGCTTCAGACATACATGCATGTCCAAATGAACAGGCACTGCGGCAGTTACGAC
This sequence comes from Schistocerca americana, assembly GCF_021461395.2. Classification (NCBI taxonomy): domain Eukaryota; kingdom Metazoa; phylum Arthropoda; class Insecta; order Orthoptera; family Acrididae; genus Schistocerca; species Schistocerca americana. Next base: position 332,672,859 of record NC_060126.1, read on the forward strand.
CATTATGTAATGCATTAAATGTATATGCAGTTGCGAATTTGTCCGTCTAACCAGCGAGTTCGAAGGAAACTCATTAGGCCTGTTAGGATGCCATTACGTGGCCCACCTTGGTGATCACTGTAACAGTTTCAAAGGTGTTGGCTTAAAGTGAACCAGGCTCAACAACCCAGAACAAACAAAATAATTTTTAGGAATCACTCTCGTCTCGAGGACACACAGAAGATCTGAAGGTAGAGCTTTCTCGCTTGTAGATTAACGGTCTAAGAAAATAAATGCAGTATCGCAGAATGACTGCTTTGCGTTCATATATGCAACTACAACCTTGAAACTGAACCCCAACATCGAATGTGTGAAGCTGAAGCTGTACTTAATCGACTGACGTTCGGAATAATACTGAAACCGCCTTCGAAGGTGAATGGTAGCCGACGTCCTGCAACGTTCCTATGGAAACAACAATCCACGAGTTCAGAAGCATCTATTCACATAAATAAAAATGTAAATTTTCGTTTGTTCAGAATGGTGTGTCTGCTGTTACTCTGAGATATGAGGTTTTTTTTTTTTTTGACAACGTTACCCTATTATTAATTTAAAAAAATATATATATTACATGTATTTAAAAAGTAGGTATGTAAATAACACACGCTAATCCCAAAGCAAAGTTCTGTTTAAATGTCAAAGAATTCGGAAAAAAATTTCGGAGATCTGAGATGAGGAACATTTACTGTTTCTACCTCTACATCTACATCCATACTCCGCAAGCCACTTGACGGTATGTGGTGGAGGGTACTTTGAGTGCCTCTATCGATTCTCCCCTCTGTTCCAGTCTCGTATTGTTCGTGGAAAGAAAGATTGTCGGCTGTAATCTCTCTGATTTTATCCTCATAGTCTCTTCACGAGATATACGTAGGAGGGAGCAATATATTGCTTGACTCCTCGGTGAAGGTATGTTCTCGAAACTTCAATGCCCGTATCGAGCTACTGAGCGTCTCTCCTGCAGAGTTTTGCACAGGAGTTTATCTATCATCTCCGTAACGCTTTCGCGATTACTAAATGATCCTGTAACGAAGCGCGCTGTTCTCCGCTGGATCTTCTCTATCTCTTCTATCAACCCTATCTGGCACGGAACCCACACTGGTGAGGAATATTCAAGCAGTGGGCTTACAAGTGTACTGTAACCTACCTCCTTTGTTTTCGGATTGCATTTCCTTAGGATTCTTCCAATGAATCTCAGTCTGGCATCTGCTTTACCGAAGATCAACTTTATATGATCATTCAATTTTAAATCACTCCTAATGCCTACTCCCAGATAATTTATGGAATTAACTGCTTCCAGTTGCTGACCTGTTACATTGTAGCTAAATGATAAAGGATCTTTCTTTCTTTGTATTCGCAGCACATTACACTTGTCTACATTGAGATTCAATTGCCGTTCCCTGCACCATGCGTCAATTCGTAGCAGATCCTCCTGCATTTCAGTACAATTTTCCATCGTTACAACCTCTCGATATACTACAGCATCATCCGCAAAAAGCCTCAGTGAACTTCCGATGTTATCCACAAGGCCATTTATGTATATTGTGAATAGCAACGGTCCTACGACACTCCCCTGCGGCACATCTGAAATCGCTCTTACTTCGGGAGACTTCTCTTCATGACATGCTGCGTTCTGTTGTCTAGGAACTCTTCAATCCAATCACACAATTGGTCTGATAGTCCATAAGCTCTTACTTTGTTCATTAAACGACTGTGGGGAACTGATCAAACGCCTTGTGGAATTCAAGAAACACGGCATCTACCAGTGAACCCGTGTCTATGGCCGTCTGAGTCTCGAACAGCGCGAGCTGGGTTTCACACCATCGTCTTTTTCGAAACCCATGCTGACTCCTACAGAATAGATTCCTAGTCTCCAGTCTGTTTCCATATAAGTGCAAGCGTAGAGGTTCGTTCCTCCAAAATATCATAGCTGCGGAAATTCTTCACGGATTGCTTAGAAATTTTTACGCAACGTTGCATTCAAATACTCATACTGGAACGACATGCGTGATGCGTATGTAACAGAGAGTGAAACGTTATAAAATGTAAATTTGTTCAAAATCGTTAATCTCCGAAAGTACTTGACCGTCAATTTCCAGTAGTGGAACAATGTTAGCAAACAGGGAAGCTGTATTTATGGGTTACTGGTTTATATTTAGAATACTACTACGGAATCTGAATTTGCAGTGACAATAAACAAGGCTCATGGTCAGAGACGGAGGGGCGGGGGTGAGAGGAGATGGACAGAGGCGTGGGAGGAAATGGACATAGAAGAGGCGAAATAGGAGATGGATAGAGGGACGGGGGTTGGAGGAGAAAGGAAAGAGGATGGAGGAAGTGACGGACTGATAGAAGGGGAGAGGGATGGGGCAGGAGATGAGAGTGAGAGAGAGAAAGGAAGAGAGAGAGATAGAGAGAGAGAGAGAGATGGTAGTGTGGGGGATAAAGAGAGGAATAGGAGATGGTGGGGAGAGAGAGGAAGTAGGAGGAGAAAATCGAAAATAAGAGGGGGAGACAGGAAAAAAAGGCCTCTAAGCACTATGGGACTTAATATCTGAGGTCATCAGTCCCCTAGACTTAGAACTACTTAAACCTAACTAATCTAAGGATATCACACACATCCGTGCCCGAGGTTGGATTTGAACCTGCGACCGTAGCAGCAGCCCAGTTCCGGACTGAAGCGCCTAGAACCACTTGTTTACAGCGCCCGGTGGGAGAGAGAAGCTAAATAGGTACATCCAAGTCTCACACCTATTACAGACGTGTGCTTTCTCTTCTATTCCTTTTCCCTTTAAGCAGACTGATTAACAGCAAAGATTGGCCGAGTACAGCCAGTTCAGAATAAAATTAATCTACAGAATTCCGCTGCCAGTCTGTCAGAACACAGACGCTCTGTCAAGAAGTGTTGCAAACCGTCCGTAGTATTTCAGTTTGACATCCTGAGGTTGGTGTGCCTGGAGCTTGTACTCACAGGCGCGCCTTGGGCAGGCTCTCGATGGAGGCGAACCTCTGCAGCGCCATCTGGGAGACGCCGAGTGGCAGCCAGCCGAAGAAGCCGCCCACGAGGAAGCCGAACCAGCTGTGGCGGGCCGTCAGGTCGAACCCGAGGCTGCAACACACGGCGTGAACCAGTTTCTTACACGTCCAGGCAGTCAGATTAGTAGTACACTTTAGACCTGTGAAGTTCTGTTGGCTGTGTGATCAGATCATACTAAATAAAATAACAGGGAAAGCTTTGATTACTGTTCGAGGCAGCATACGCCTAGGTATCTAACATTATAAAGATTGTTATGTCATCATGATACTGTTATATACTATTGACAGTCACGCACGTACACCGTTGCCGGTTTAAAGCCGCGTGGGGACCATAGCATCAATGAATGAGGGCCCCTTTCATTTTAGTTTTAGAATTTTACGTCTGTTTTTACGGTTCCGTACTTTAATCGCTGAAAATGCTACGCTGATAAAATCACTTTGTCGTCCATCTGTTTGTGGGTCTGTGTATCTGCCCGACTGTTGGAAACCATTCTTCTCAGGAGCTTGTAAACGTATCAAGTTGAAACTTAGTAACAAAGCCACATCCACGGGCCTCTGGAGGTGTAAGGAACTTAAGCGTCTAAATGAATGCAGTCTGAAGGTACGGCCATTTATGTCGCATATTTTGATACTCGCAAACTCACTTATTAGAATCTGAAGGATAGTTTCCGTTCTCCTGGAATATTGAAATTTACCAAGAAGCAAAGTTTCATAGACCAAGTCAAGGAAAAAAAAATCGATTTATTTGTAAGTATATCAGACAGAAAAGTATTTCATTTGTCATTTGTTATCCGAGTCCTCGAAAGCCTCGGAATTTCATTAACCGATATCTTGCCAGTATCAGTGTCGATATGAAGCAAAATTCGTCGACATTCATGATTCCGGGGCTGGATGAACTGTTTGTATACATAAATAAGTTCGTACCGAAACTTCAGAGAGCGAGAGCTACTAGCAACTGGCCAATTTCTATTTTTTATTTTATTTTATTTTGTGTTACTCGTGGACGATTGGATGAAGACCGCCACGAATTCCTCTCCTCTACCAACATGTTTATCTGAGTAGCATTTTTACCCAGCGTACGCCGCAATTATTTGTTAGGAGTATTGCGTTCTCTGTCCTCCCCTAAATTTTCTATCTACTACAATTCCCTCTTGTGCCATGGAAGTTATTCACTGACGCCTTAATATATGTCTTCTAATCCTGCTTCCTCTTCTTTTCATAGTTTACCAAATCATTCTTTCTTCGCCGAGTGTGCGAGAGAAGCTTGCCATTAGTTACCTCACTAGTCCTCCTAAGTTTCATCACTCTTCGGCAGCACCACATCTCAAACACTTGGTTCTCTTCCTTCATCTTCTGCTTGCGACATCGGCATGTAATCCTGAACTACTGATGTTGACATTGGTTTGCTGTCGAATCTTTTGAGCCCCCCTCCTGCAACACCTGTAGTGAACCCCATCCCACGTACTCCTCGAAGTGTAAAGCGAAACCTCCTCCAGTCACCCCTGAGCTCACCATCGCTGTCCGTCCTCTTGATGACCCCATCCACCCCAACAACTCACTCTGCCCTCCCCCTACTGCAGAGGACATCATTCGTTTCATCACCATTGTGCTCCAAAATATCCACCCCTTTCAGTGCTCCCATACCCTTTCCCAAATCGTCCTCGCTGGCCGTTCAATCTTCCATCTTACCACATATACCACCTACTCCCACAACCAGGCCCACTTCACCTTCATCTCCCTCACCACCCTTGTCTAACTCTCCCCTCTCATGGTACAACACTACAGTATCCTGTACCACAGTATTCGCTCCCTGCCCACCCACAAACGCCTCTTCCTCCACACCCTCCATCAGCACCACATGGATGCCTTCATCCTAAATGAAACCTTCCTTCAACCCCGTATCTCCATCTCCACAGCTCCTTACACCCTTCACTGCACCGATAGCCTGTACCCTCTAGCGTGTGGCAGAGTTGCTATAAGCTACCTCAAGCACCTCCCTGTTCGGCCCCAACCTCTCCTTAACAATCCTGCTCAGCATCTCAAAAAATGGTTTGAATGGCTCTGAGCACTATGGGACTTAACTGCTAAGGTCATCAGTCCCCTTAGAACCTGCGACCGTAGCAGTCGCACGGTTCCAGACTGTAGCGCCTAGAACCGCTCGGCCACTCCGGCCGGCTGCTGAGCATCTCACCCTCAGCCTCTTCTTCCCCACCCTTACCATCACCTGTGCCACCATTTGATGTCTGCCCTCGCACCCCCATCCCATACGATTTGCTGGCCCACATTGACCACACCTTTTTCACCTACGTGATTGCCACTGACCTCAATATCCACAGCCGCGCTCCTGTCGACCTCCAGTGGAGGCATTGGTTTATCACCGACCCTTCAGGGGGGCCTGGTTCCACTCCCCCAACACACCCGACATGAATCCAACACCACTCCCGACGTGATTCTTGCCTCTCCCAACCTCCTTGGGCGCATCACTGCAGATGTTTATGACCTCATTGACAATGATCATGCTCCTCCTATCTCTAATGGCCACCATCCCCTCCCCAATCCTCACCCGCAACCCTCCTAAACTTGTCCATGACCACTCCCATGCCAACTGGAATGCCTACAGGGACTCCATTCACACCCAGGTTGAAGGCCAGGATCTTACCCTCCAATCTCCTGGTGACATCTCCCGCACTGCTGACTTCCTGCACCAGAACTTGTCTGACGCCGTCACCATCGCCATCGCCAGCCATATCCCCACCAAAGCCATCCACCCTCACTGTCCATCCCTACCCCCACAAGCCGTCCTTCTCCTTCGAGAATCCCTCCACCCCTACCACACTTTTCTCTGCATTCGTGACTGGGACACACTTACCCACCACTGGCAATTACAACTACACATCAGCAACCTGCTTACTGTGAAGAAACGCCGCACATGGTGCGAGACATGTATACAATTCAACACCATGCTCCCAATAAACTCTCCCAAGTACTGGTCTGCTTTCTACCGCCTTACTGGGATCCGTCCCCCCCCCCCCCCCCCCCCCAGTAGGCTCTCCTCCTTAACGACCATCCTTTTCCTGACAACCCCAGTAAGGCCAAATACTTTGACTCTCACCTATCCGATGTTTTTTCCATCCCATACGATCCCCAGTTTGATTATTCCCTTTTCCCTAATGTCATCGATGGTACAAATACCTCTGTTCCGCTGCGCTTGCCCCTAGCTTCCAGTACTTGGGCCACACAGCAGCATCTGAACTTAACACTCCCATCACTACACAGGACATCAGCCTCACACTCTGCACTAAACGCAACATTGCTCTTGGCCACAACTGTGTTACCTACTGCCACCTCAAACACTGTCCTGCCTCCTTCCTTGCCAATGGCTTCTACCCTGACATGTTGAAAACCTCCCATATCCTGATGTTATCCAAACCCAACAAGCCTCCATCTGAGGCCTCTTCCTATCATCCTATATGACTCACCTCGGTGTTCAGCAAGCTCTTGGAATCCATCATTACCCGGCGCAACCATCACCACCTCCACTGAAACCACCTCCTCCCCGACACCCAGTGTGGCTTTCGGCCTTCCTTCTCTGCCAATGACCAACTCCTATGCCTCACTCATCTCCTCTCCCTCCAGCTTAACTCCTGTTGCTCCACCATTTTTGTCTCCATCACCCTCGAAACGGCCTACGACCGTGTCTGGCATCAGGGTCTCCTGTTCAAACTCCAATCCTACGCCCTTCCTGTCAACTACATCCGTCTTATGGCCTCCTTCATCTCCCGCCACCCCTCCTACATTACCATCCGTAATGCTAATTCCCACACCTTCTACCCCTCTGCAGGTGTGCCCCAGGTCTCTGTCCTCTCCTCTCTCCTCTACCTCCTGTACATTGCAGATATGCCCCAACCCCCTCACCCCTTCAGTACACCTCCTGCAGAACTCCAATGACACCACATTCCTTGCCCTCGTTGCTATCCTCCAATGGTCTCAATGCCCTCTCCAGAATCACCTTCAACTTTTTGCTGCCTGGTGTAACCAGAGGCTCCTGAAAATCTATCCTTCCAAGACCCAGGCAACCATCGTAGGTCGTACCACTCGCTCCGTCTGGCTCCTGGATTTCTTCCTTATCATCTGCGCCCATCCTGTCCCCCACCATCACCTACCTTGGACTCACCATTGACTGTCACTTCACCTGGATCCCTCATCCCTGCTCCATCCAATCCAAAGCCCACAACTGCCTCCGAATCCTCAAACTCCTCTCTGGCTGGACATGGGGGCTGCACCCCTCCTCTACCATCCTCCACAACTACAAATCCTTAATCCATCCCAGTCTGGATATCCGCCCTCCCCCCCCCCCCCCCCGCCAAATTCTATAAGTCCCTCCAGATTCTTGAGCACCATGCACTCCGCCTTGCCTTCCATATATGCCTCCCATCCCCCATGCGGATCCTCTACGACCTCATTCCTTTCCCCATTGGCTCCTATTCCTTGAACATATCCACATACTCTACACCTCCCACCACTTTGATACCCCTCACCCTTGGTTTCTCCTCTCCTAATCTCTACACTCTTCATCTCCTTTCCATTGACCCCCTCCTGGATGATGCCCTCTCTCCCTCCATTTAACACCCCTATCAACTCTGATCCTCATCCTCCCTCCTTTCCTTTGTCCATTTCCCAGGCTTCCTCTTCGCCTCCCTCATCCCCCCTCCATCCTGTTTTTTCCCCACCTACCCTCTCTCTGCCTCCCTTCTCTCCCCCGAGTCCTTTTGCGTTTTCCTTCCTCTGCCTTTCTCGTCTACCCTGCACCCCCCTTCTGAATCCTCTCACATCGTCCTCCCCCACCTTTCGTTTTTTCCTCTCCTCCCCCCTTTTCCTCCACCCTCCTCTGTCCAGGTCCCACCTCCCATCTGTCTTTGCCTGTGGAGCGTCATCTTTGTGCTGACATTTTAGTGCAGTCTTTCTAGTGATCGTAAGTGTTTTGCATCTTTTCCGAAGTGTTGCAAACGGACATCATGCTGTCGCAGGGTGTGACCTTTTTTTTTTTTATATCTCTTGCGAACAGAATCCAGACCGTCGCCGTGTTTTTTAATTGTCTGTCTACCTTTTCCCTGTGTGCTTCCTGTGTATTTTATTAGCATCTCCCACCATTAGTTTTATGTTTTAACTTTCCACAATTTTCCGCCGTTCTACATTTTACGTCACCGTTTGATCGCCTGTTTTTATTGTTTCTTATCTTCTTATGTTTGAAAAATTCTGTAGGCTGAAGAGCGGCATACAAAGGTGCTGCCAGCCCGCCTCCTTCAGTGAGAATTGCAATCCAATAAAGGAAAAAGGAAACTTTAGAGATCAACCGTATCACTGAACTATTCGTATTATGTGACTCTCCACCCTACCTTCCTATTCACAACGAATTCTACTAGCGGCCTACTATTTTCTGCGGCTGGAAACATTCCCTTTATTCATCCAACCAATATCGTTCTTTTGTTTCCATTTCACTTCACTGAAGCCCACTATACCTAGATCGAGCCTACGCATCTCGCTTTTTAGATATGCTAGTTTCCTTACTACGTTCAAGCTCGTGATATTTCTCATTCCGACTCTTAGAATGTTACCCTTTGGGTATTTATTTCATCTTTTCTCATTATCCCCTCCTCCCGTGACAGTCCTCTCCCGAGGATACGAATGGGGGACTAATTCGGAACCTTTTTCAAATGGTGAGTTCGTAACACTTTTTCAATTACAATCCACATATCTTATATATACACATAGTCATGTAGTACAGTGGTTTCCGTTGCACCTGCCTCCTTATCCTTGATTCTTCCGTCTTTGAGGGGAAGCTTCTCACCCCAAAGGCAAAAGGTTACACAGAAACTCTCTGTGTCCTTCGGCCCTCATTGTTAAGGGCGTTGGGAGAACGAGGGTGACTTCTTATGCCGGAAGTTTCCGGCCGCTCTGGCTAATTAAGTTTGTTCAAAATTGAAGCAGCGGCTCGGTCCACGACGGTTGCCCAGAAAGTAATGCATCGCCTTTTGTTCTCAGCCGAAAACAATGCTACGAAGGCGAAACGTTACGTTTGTATTATTTGAAGTCTCCTGAGTGAGCACGCCTACAGATAGCGTAACTGCAGAAAAGTTTCAAAATGACGTCTGTAGAATACGTACGTTACAAGCAACGTTCCGTCATTGTATTTCTTACTGCAGAGAAAGAAACTGTGGGGAATAATAACAAACGCTTGTGCAAAATTCATGGAGCATCTGCTGTCGACAGAAGTGCACTTAGTTGACGGGCACGAAGGGTGAGGTCATCAGAAAGCGTTCCGGCGGAGCTCCACGATTCGCAACAGTCGAGGAGACCATTTACGACTGTTACACCTGACATGTTGCAGCGAGATGATGTCATTCGCGAGGAAAGAGGCACTAGACCTCGGAAGTTGGGGCTGCAACTGTCAATCAGCAAAGGAAGTGTGGATGCAATTGTCCGCGTTCTTGGATATTCAAAAGTGTATACAAGATGGGCATACACGCCATTGTTTCGCGCTAGAGAGAGGCCGCAGAACTGGATGGAGGAATAGGGTGTGTAGATAAAACACCCATATTTCGTGTGTGTAATTCTCATTATGTTCAATAAAGAATTATTGAAGAAATAAAATGCGGTGCTTTACTTTCTGCGCAGCCTACGTAGAACGGGACCGAGGGCGTCCACGTTACTAGTCAGAGATGTTACATTTCCCCCAGTCCGTTTATTCGCTGGTTTTTCGTCAATGCTCCTGCGCGAGTTTCGCTTGCCGTCTTTCAAGTTCCATCGACGAGATCTTCGCTCAGTTTTTTTAATAATTATTTTGTAAATTTCAGAATATGGTTAGTCCCCTGGCCGAACGCACTTAGCTATAGTGCCGTAAAAGTTAATTCCGGTTGGGATGGTGCGGGAATCTCGGACTTAGCAGACGCGACATTTGCGAGGAGAGACCGAAGAAATCACGAGACTTTGGTCACGACTTTCGTGCCGGGAATGGAATCCAAATCCTTCCGAATACCACGATTGAACTTTGCTGTTAACCTTCAGGCTCGGTGGACCCCTAGACCACGGGTGTTTCCACGTAACATATGAATGTAACGCTTAAAAGTATTTCATTTTATTTGAAATGGTTTTCGTAATTGGTGGTGGACAGCTTTACGTGAAAGTGCGAATATGGTGAACATTTTTTATTAGATCTTCATTTATTAATGTTACTGAAATTTCGATTCCTGAGTCATGTTCCAGTTCCACTCTTAAGTATGATAAAAATAACAACTAACAAAAGCTTGCACATGGCCACGCCCCTTTGTTATTACGTATTTCCTCATATTAATTATTCCTGCGGTGCTTTCTTCCAGTTTTTGCAGTCAAATTTGGGGGGGGGGGGGATATTTCGCTGTTTAGCAGATCCATAACTTCTAGGAAAGTTTGGAAAAACTCAAAATCCTAATGAAAGTTACAACTCTATGATAGGAAAACCGTACTCCGAACCAACATATGTTTCAACAACTGCTGATGAAGTTGCAGCGTATGGCGCTTGTTTAATTTTGAGTGTGCTAATCTTGGTAGACTACGGACTCTACAGAGTCTAGGATTTGATCCAGGAGCTTTCACACTGTCGATGTTGGAGAAAATCGATGAAAAGAGAACTGATGCAGCTGCAATTATTGTTATTCAGTTTGAAAATCAAGTTAACCTAAAAGGGCAAGCAAAAAAAAAAAAAACTAGTTGATGGTGAAGAGGAAAATGAAAATAGTGTGCGCTACTTCACGCAGATAAGGTAAAGCCCAATAAAAACACTGACAAATCTTTGATTCAGATTTCCCGTAATTTACATTTTGGCAACTTCATGTAAATTGTACTCACAAACCACTGATATAAATTTGGCATGCAATTAGTCAATACCACAGTGAAACATTCTATAGAAGGAATTACTTAAATTTGGCATACAATTATTCAACAGGATAGTGAAACATTCTGTGGCAGGAATTTTCATTTACTGCAATAATAAAGCACTTATAAAGAGAAAAGCCGTAAGATTTGGTATAGTTTTTCACATAAATTTGGAGAGCTGTAAAAAACTAGCAAAAGAAAAATCAATTTTCCGTTCCATAGGTGTTTGTAATAATGCTATATCAAACTTTGTGCAAAGTACATTAGTTTCATACTGACAGATCTTTCAAAAAAGAAACATTTGTACTCACGTCAGTGAATAAAGCTCCCTGTAGTACCACAGAAGTCATTCCCTGATTCCTAACAGATGTCCTATAACCCTGTCCCTTTTTCTTGTCAATGTTTTCCATATATTCCTTTCCTCTCCGATCATACCACCTAATTTTCAACATTCTTCTGCACCAGGTGTCGAAAGCTTCGATTCTCTTCTGTTCCGGTTTTCCCACAGACCATGTTTCACTATTGTACAATGCAGTGCTCCAAACGTACAGTCTAAGAAATTTCTTCCTCAAATTAAGGTCAAGCTTTTACACTGGTAGACTTCTCTCGTCCACCGCTACTCTGCTTTTTATGACTTCCTTGCTCCATCTGCCATGGGTTATTTTGTTGCCGAGGTTGCACAGTACCTTAAACTCATTTACGTGATCAAAAATACAGACGTTAATTTTCTCGCCGTTCTCATTTCCCCTGCATCTCGTAACTTTCTTCGATTTACTCCTAGTCCAAATTTAGCACTCATCAGTCTGTTTATTCCATTCACCAGATCCTATAATTCATTTTCACTTTCACTGATTATAGCAATGTCATCAACGAATATTATCGTTGATATTCTTTCACCTTGAATTTTAATCCCAATATTGAACCATTTCTTTATTTACGTCATTGATTCTTCAATGTGTACTCGTATATGTAACAGTATGGGCGAAAGACTGTCTTACAGACTTTTTAATCCGGGAGCGTTCTTGATCATCCGGTTTTACTGTTTCCTCTTGGTTCTTGTACACATCGTCTTTCCCTGTAAATTACTCCGACTTTTCTCGTAATATCGGACATCATATTGCACAGTTTTAAACTGTTGAAAGCTTCCTCTAGGTCGAGAAGTCCTGTGAACGTGTCTTGATTTTTCTTTAGCCTGACTCTGTTACTAAGCGCAATGTCAGGACTGTCTCTCTGTGGTGCCTTCACCTTCCCTAAAGCTAAACTGATTGTCATGAAACAAATCATCGCACTTACCTATCCTTGCTATCATCGAATTGTGAGGATGACATTTTTTTGCAAGTTCTGACGGTATATAGGCAGTCTAATAGATTCTATACACCATCATATATTGTCGTTTGGTTACTACTCCCTCAATGGTTCAAGTTATTCCAATGGAGTTTTATCTATCAGTTCTACCTTATTTCATTGTAAGTCTTCCATAGTTCTTTTGAATCCTGATACTGGATCCCGTATGTCTTCCATATCGACCCCAGTCTCATTGATTCTATACACCGTCCTGTATAGTCGTTTGGTTACTACTCCCTCAATGATTTAAGTTATTCCAATGGAGTTTTATCTATCGATTCTACCTTATTTCATCATAAGTTTTCCATAGTTCTTTTAAATCCTGATACTGGATCCCATATGTCTTCCATATCGACCCCAATTTCTTTATCACGTCACCGAACAAGTCCTTACCTTAAAATAAGCCTTTAGTGTCCTCTTTCAAGTCGTCTGCTTTCTCCTCTGCGTTTCACAGTCGGATTCCGTTTGCATTTTTAATGATACCAGCATACCCTTTAATTTCGCCGTTTGACTTTTTTATATGTTGAGTCATTCCTCCCGACGATCATTTCCTTTTAGATTTCTTCGCACTATTCCTCTATCCATTTCGTCTTTGTTCCCCAACACATTCCACTTATTTCATTCCTAAGGGATTTATATTACTGTATTTCTGTTGATTTATGTTACTGTATTCCTGTTTCTGCCTGAACATTTATGTATTCCTTCGTTCGTGGATCGACTGAAGTATATCTTCTGTTACGCAAGGTTTCTTTGCAGTTACCTTCCTATGTTTCTCTGTCGGCCTTCTGTGTCTGCCTTTTGTAGAGCTGTCCGTCCCTTTCAACTGAACTGCCTCCTCTGGTATTCCGTATCTCAGTATCCACATCCTTATCAAATTTCAAACAATTCTCTCAAACTTCACTCTACCATTTATGATTATTAAATTGTGATCTGAGTCTGTATCTGATCCTGGGTACGTCTTACAATCCCATATCTGATTTCATAACCTCTGTCTACGATGGAGTCCATCTGGAAAATTTCTGTGTCTCCGAATCTTTCCAAATATACCTCCTCCTACTCTTGTAACTGTTGAACGAAGTATTCGCTGCTACCATCTGAAATGTACTTCAGATACAGTCATCCTTTCTCCCATAGCACTTTACTCTATTCCTTCCTCCACAGCCGCGTTCCATTGCGTTATTAGATTTTCCTGTCCCTTGCCGCCTGGTCGGTAATCTCATTCATCGATCACCAGCGCAATAGCTGACTTCTAAGCTCCGTCTTGTACAATGTTATCTCTTCGTTGTCTGCTCCATATTTTTCTCATGGTCACCTCCCCTTGGAAGTCCCCAACCCTCTCTCCGGAATTACTACTGGTGGACTAAATCGAGATCTTTTGCCAATGGAGAATCATTGCAACATTTCTATTCAATTACAATCATCCCGACACTATGTCGATTACAGATCGTATGTCCTGTGGATGAATATTATATGTCTATAATGTAGCGATTTCCATTGCCTTCTGCATCCTCATGCTGTTGAAAATTGTTGATTTTTCCGCCATTTCATGGCAGTTTCCCGCCCCAAGTGTTAGGGGGTGCCCTTAACATCTGTAGGATCCTCCTCTCTCGATGAGAAGGCCGCTGGCAGGAGGAGAGTGATTTCTCATACCAGAAGTCTTTGGTGGTCTCTGCTGATGAATTGCATTCAGAATTTAAGCAATGGTTGTGTCTGAATCCGGGAAGCTGAATGTTTTGATTACAAGTGAAAGATGCTACCCCTGCACAACATATGTAGCATAACATTAGCCCTGCTAAATTTTGATTAGCAGTGGGCTTATTCTTTATGCGACAGTTTGCAAAATAAACCCATTATTAATTAAAAATGCAGACATACGCATTAGCATTAAGAGTTCTGTGCTTGCGTTGCCTGTTTGAAAATAAATCTAAAGGAAAAATGTCCAGTTAAGCGACTTATTAATTTCTCAGTACACGAAATTAGAACTGAATTTCTGAGACCAAAAACAAATAAATGAAACAATTCACCAGATAATTCTACTCAATTTTCTCATTTATGTTACTACTGAAATGTAACTTGATGTTAGAGTGGTGTTTTATGCTGAAAGTGCAGAAATTTTACGTTTTCTCTAACTGCATTTTTATGACCTTTAGTATCTGCCTGTTAATCCAGGTATATTGCGCTTGTGTTTCAAAAGAAACATCAATGGACGTGCGGTGTTTTCCTCTTTTAAACTGTCCTGACTATCAGTGCATGTACTCTTAACAAGCAAAACATGAAATTCCCAGTAGTACTGAGTTTCCCACTTTATTTTCCATAAGCACTTATTAGTTTCGTGTGTTTTATTTCATGTCCATTTTACAAAAAAGCGCCTTATATTCCTGTTTTATTATCAGCTAATTTGATTGTGACGAAATGAAATCATTCTCTGAGAAATTCCTTCATCACAAAACTAATCACTTAAGACTATGATTTCCTTGATAGTCAGTTGTAATGAAATCTTGGGAACATGATTTCCCTCAAGAAAGATGTCAAGTTACACCACATACGCCCCAGCGTATGAAATCATTGCAGTCATTATGCAAAGCGGCATCTGAGTTATAAATGATATGCGGGGGGGGGGGGGGGGTGCCAAAACCTCTCTGGACATCAACAGAAAATAAATTTCACTGCCGTTGTACATGCCATTAAGTAATACTTCTACAAGGAAATTCCTTAATCGTCGTATTGGAATTACATCCAGTTGATTGAAATAAATTATCACAAAGGACAGCTTTGGTGCCACGGAAGTGGAAACTATGTGAATGTTGAAACCGCTTACTCAGGTAGCTCTATCCTGCCGCTGTCCGCGTTCCGCTGCCAGACCGTGCCCAGTCCGCCGACGTCGAAGGTACCCTTGACGATCACCAGAATGACTGCCACGAACATCAGTACCGTCTGGATGACGTCCGTCCACACGACCGCCTTAAGGCCGCCCTGGAGTACAAAACAGACATTACACCGGAAACACCTTGCTCAAATAATATTTTGATGATATAGAGACATCAAAAAAAGTTTGGCATCACTCCGGTTCCCGGAACTGAAGATATACGTTGACTGTGGATATTGTATCGTAGACACATTCACTTTGATTGTCCAGAGATGTCACTAAACCCGCCCAAAGATGTAAACAACCATGCATTAGCAGCGCCTCTGAGACGGAGGGGTCCGACAGCCGATCAGTTCCAGTCATTCCACCAGGTAGGAGGTACACGGATCGTGTTGTCTTTCATTCAACAATGCCTAGACTGTCAATACCGCGGTTCGATCGGGTCCGCATTGTTACTTTGTGCCAGGAAGGGCTCTCAACAAGGGAAGTGTCCAGGTGCCTCGGAGTGAACCAAACCGATGTTGTTCGGACATGGAGGAGATACAGAGAGAGGGAGTGTCGATGACATGCCTCGGCCAGGCTGCCTGAGGGCTTACTACTGCAGTGGATAACCGATTCCTACGGTTTATAGCTCGAAGGAATCCTAACAGCAACGCCACCATGTTGAATAATGCTTTTCGCGCAGCCACAGGACGTCGTGTAACGATTTAAACTGGGTGCAAAAGGCTCCATATTGTGCAACTTCACTCCTGACGTCGATGGAAAGGCCCATCTTTGCAACTACCACACCGTGCAGCATGGTACAGATGGGGACAACATGCCGAATGGACCGCTCAGGATTGGCATCGTTATTTCTTCACCGATGAGTGTCGTGTATTCCTTCAACGAAACAATCGTCGGAGACGTGTTTAGAGGCAACCCGGTCAGGCTCAAACGCCTTAGATACACTGTCCAGCGAGTGCAGCAAGGTGGAGGTTCCCTGCTGTTTTGGGCTGGCATTATGCGAGGCCGGCGTACGCCGCTGGTGGCCATGGAAGGTGGCGTAACAGCTGTACAATACGTGAATGCCATCCTCCAATCGATAGTGCCACGATATCGGCAACATATTGGTGGGACATTCTTTATGGACGACATTTCGCGCCCCCGTCGTGCACTATTGTAAATGAATTCTTTCAGGATAGCAACATCGCTCGAGTAGAGTGGCCAGCATGTTCTCCAGACAAGAACCTTATCGAACATGCTCGAGATATGTTGAAAAGGGCTGTTTATGGACAACGTGACCCACCAACCACTCTGAGGGATCTACACCGAATCGGCGTTGAGGAGTGGGACAATCTGGACCAACAGTGCCTTGATGAACTTGTGGATAGTATGCCACGACGAATACAGGCATGTATCAATGCAAGATGACGTGCTACTGAGTATTAGAGGTACCGACGTATACAGCAATCTGGACCACCACTGCTGAAGGTCTCGCTGTATGGTGGTACAACATGCAATGTGTGATTTTCATGGGCAATAAAAAGGGAGGAAATCATGTTTATGTTGATCGCTAGTCCAATTTTCTATTCAGGTTCCGGAACTCTCTGAACCGAGGTGATGCAAAACTTTTTTTGATGTGTGTAGAAGAATATTATACGAATTCATATTATCTTACATCTAGGACAACGTGAAAAATTGTACGTACACTGGTCTACAATACGTAAGGACGAAGTAGAAAAGTGACATAACATACTACCTAATTACATACTACCTACTGAGGGAAAATTAACGAAAGCGCGAGAGAATGGTGTCAGGGGCTTCCCAGTTGTACACAGGGAATTTGACATCACATTGAGTGGGGTTAGCGTCAAATGGTGGTAGCACGCTATACTAGGCAATTGAAGGAAGGGGAAAGAGAAAGTGTCTATCACTGAGCTAGCAGTTATGGTGCATTACGGTAGTGTTCTTCATGAAGACTTGGTCCTAAGACAACTTTTGGATATTTCCGTATGGGGAGGAATCACCGAGAAAATGAAGAAGCTTGAATTGTGACGAGTGGTCTTTGGTATTGTTCATAGTATAGTTTCATGCGCGTGCGTAGCGTTCAATACAATCAGAAATGCCGCCCGAAGGAGAGGAGGTGATCGACGACAGTCAGCTATAGTAGAAAATGACAACAACAGACAAGAAGGTACCACCGTCAAACAATGGATGCAACTGCAACCACATTTTGCAGCACTGCAAGACATAGAACCTCACACTCCATAGTGGCACGGCGCTGTGCTGGGCTGTCTCTCTCATGACGATCAGTGCGATGTGCTCCGTTGACAGCCATACATCGGCGCACCGCGTGCAATGATACCAAGAGGAGAGGTATTGGATCAACGAGGGGTGGTGTTGAATGCTCTTCTTGTACGAGAGCATATTCAGTCTGAGTAGTGATTCTCATCGTTTCCTCATATGACGAGAGGTCGGTACACGCAATACGCCCAGGATACTTATCGAACATGATCGAGTCCGCAGCTCGTGGTCGTGCTGTAGCGTTCTCGCTTCCCACGCCCGGGTTCCCGGGTTTGATTCACGGAGGGGTGAGGGATTTTCCCTGCCTCGTGATGACTGCGCGTTGTGTGATGTCCTTAGGTTAGTTAGGTTTAAGTAGTTCTAAGTTCTAGGAGACTGATGACCATAGATGTTAAGTCCCATAGTTCTCAGAGCCATTTGAACTTCACCTTTGAACATGATCGTCTCGGTAGTCCAGATGCTACGATGTGGGAAGTCATAATGTTCCGTGGGCGTACAGACCTTCAAATCTTTCAACACGATACGTTCACCAGTCAACGTTATTATGAAGCTCTCCTCCTTCCCCATGTGTGTCTTTTCAGCGGTGCGTTCCTCCAAGACTTCATTTTAATGGATGAAAATGCGCAACTAACCGAACAGAGCAGGTGGAAAAGCTGTTGCAACGAGAGGATACACAGAAAATGGACTGGTCTGCCCGTTATCGCTATTTAAATCCCATCGAGTATGTTTGGAATGCGTTGCGGAGACACGTCCACATGCTACTACGACCACCCACAAGTTGTGAACCGCGGTGGTAGAATAGAAATTCCTGCTACAAGAATGCGCGGCAAACTGATGACCAGCATGGAAGCACTTTGCAGAGCATGCATACATCCTATTAAGAACCGTATCTAACCTTTTATATTGTGCAAAAGTCCATTACAAATCAGGGTGAATTCTGCGAAATTATTGCTTTGAATAAAAGTGTCGTATATTCTTCTCATTGCACATGTATACAGTTACCTCCTGTATTATGCTGTAGTAGTTGTTTCTCTCTATGGTCCAATTTTCATAGAGCTATGTTACTCGGCAGTGACACATCACGTGAAAGCTACTTCCGTCCATAAGTTCTGCACGCTATGGTATATTCGCATATACACTGACGGGAAAAAAAATCGCGGGACCAAGAAGAAGCTATGCAAGAGGAACGAAACTTGACTGATGTGTATCTACATCTGAAAGACGACGTCTATCCAAATTTTGTACCAATCGCATAAGAGTGGTGTTAATAATACCCACTATGAGGATGCAAATCATATTTGCGTTAAACACGCGCTGTAGCGGTTGTGAGCGCTAGTTACCTTTCAGATTGGAGGTAGTGAGTTGATGTCAATCAAGGATGCCTTGATGACGAAGATGTCGTTATCGACAGCACACCGCGATTGAACGAGGTCGTGTAATAGGGCCACTAGAAGCGGGATGTTCCTTCCGTGACACTCCAAACAGACTTGGTGGGAAAGTAGCCACTTTGCATGGTTACTAACAACGATGGTCACGGGAAGGTATGGTCGCAAGAAGACCAGGCTCCGGAAGGCTCTACTGAGAGGGAGGACCTTCGTGTTGGGTGTACGGCTGCCCCACATGGTACTATTTCTGCAGCACCAATTACAGCAGCAGTGGGCACGGCAGTGACACAACGAAAATCGGTTGCTTCAAGGACAACCCCGCTAGACTCCCTTTAGCATGCATTTCACTCACCCAAACCACTGCTATCAGCGGCTACAGTCGTGTCAAACGAGAGCACATTGGAAGGCGGAGTGGAGGTTTGTTGCATTTTCTGATGAAATCCGGTTCTGCTTCGGTGCTAATGATTATCGAGTGTTGTATATATGGTTCTCGGGCGGGACGTCGGATGTCATAGTGAAAACTCCACAATATTACATCAGCGTAACTGGCCGACATCTTCAGGTGCGACGAACACACTGCTAAGGCATGACTAAAGCCCCCTATTTATGCCAGTCTTAGGCACGAAGTGGGCATGCGTGGAGGCGCCAATATTCGATGGCCAATAGCGACGATATCAGTCGAAGGAAGGACACCAACGCCACCTGCAAGATGAAAAACCAAAGACTTCGGCGCACGCGCGGAGGCTGCCGCTGCTGCTCTGCGCTGCCATCGGCCGCCCCAGCGACCTCTGTCGGAAACCGCAAGCAAAAATGCACGTCCCGGTAGGCGCGTGACCATCCTCCCGTTGTTAACAGAATATTTATGTTGCTGGCGAATCGTCATCCGTTGTATGACCAAAATTACTCCTCTCTGCTCGATGCGATTTCAATATGGCCACTGCTGGATCCCAAGCTTTACTGAGCTGAAAGCCCGTGTCTCTGTTTACAAGATTCGTCGAGCTACGTATTTCCGCTGCTTCCTTAATAACACTGTCCCAGTACGAACTCGTCGACGCGAGAATTTTGGTGTGTTGATAATTCACAGAATGGCCTGTACTGAGGCAATGCTCGGCCACTGCAGACTTCTCTGGTTGCTCCAAACGAGTGTAGCGTCGGTGTTCAGTACATCTGTCTTCTACAGTGCGACAAGTTTGTCCGATGTACGACATGCCGCAGCTACAAGGAATCTCGTAAACACCGGGTCTTCCTAGGCCAAGGCTGGCTGTCCTTAGATGAGCCCAAGAGAGCTCTGAGTTTTGCCGGTGGACGAAACACACATTTAACTTTATGCCTGTTCAATAATCTTCCTATTTTTGAAGAGACACCGCCGATGTATGGCAAGATGACCACTCCCCTTTGTTCTTCGCCTTCTTCCAGTTCCTCACGTTGGGTAACCCGCTTCGGGTGTAAGGCACGGCGAATCTTCCGTTCGGAATATCCATTTTGTTGGAAAGTGATACGCAGATGGAGTAGCTTATTGGATAAGCTGTCTGAGTCTGATATGGCTCGTGCTCTGTGAACCAACGTCCTAAGTACGCCACTTCGTTGCGAAGGATGGTGACAGCTGGTGGCCTGTAAGTATAAGTCCGTGTGTGTTGGTTTACGATACACTGCGTGACCTAAAGTGCCATCTTCTTTTCTCCGTACCAATACATCCAGAAATGGAAGTTCGCCGTTTTTCTCCAACTCCATAGTGAACTTGATGGTGGGATGAAGCGAGTTAAGATGCTCAAGAAATACATTCAGCGATGCAGTGCCCCGTGAGGGCAAATAACAAAGGTGTCGTCCACATACCGCCAAAAACACGTAGGTTTTAAATCCGACGACTGGAGTACTCTCTCCTAGAAGTCTTCCATAAAAAGATGAAATATTGTGGAGTTTTCACTATGACATCCGACGTCTCGCCCGAGAACCATATATACAACATGTCCGTCGGGAAAACCTCAAGCAACACATTACCGAGTGTTGGTCAGAAGGGGGATAGGTGAGTGTCTGTAACCATCCTGCCTAGACACAGTGGAGGTACACTTGGAGTTATGATCTAGGGTGAAATTTCCGATGACAGCAGTAGCACTCTCGTGGTTATCCCCCGCACCCTGACTGCAAAGTTAGACGTCAGTGTGATAATTCGACCTGTTACACTGCCACTCAAGAACAGCATTCCAGAGAGAGTCTGACTGCAAAATTATACGTCAGTGTGATGATTCGACCGGATACACTGCCACTCATGACCAGCATTCCAGGAGTGTTTTCCAACAGCATAATGCTCGCCCACGTATCTCTGTTGTAACCCAACGTACCCTACAGAGTATCGGCACGTTGCCTTGGTCTGCTCGATCGCCAGATCTGTCTCCAACAGAATACGTATTGGACGTCCTCGGACGACAACTCCAGCGTCATTCGTAACCAGCATTAGCTGTCCCTCATCAACCGACCGAGTGAAACATTCGTGCAACTCCATCCCACAAAGTGAACTGACGTCCATCAACTGTACGATATGATGCATGCACGTTTGCCTGCTTGAATTCAACATTCTGGTGGCTACATCGGTTATTAATGTAGCCGCGTTTCACATTTGGTTCAAAATGGCTCTGTGCACTATGGGACTTGTCATCTGTGGTCATCAGTCCCCTAGAACTTAGAACTACTTAGACCTAACTACCTTAGGGCATCACAAACATCCATGGACGAGGCAGGATTCGAACCTGCGACCGTAGCGGACGCGCGGTTCCAGTATGAAGCGCCTAGAACCGCTCGACCACATCGGCCGGCGTATCACATTTGCAATGGCTTATCTCGCGCTTTCATTAACCTGTGATGTTGCAACATTAATCATTGAAATATATTATCTAGTGTAGTGTGTTCCTGAAATTTCGTTATTCTACATTCTACATCTACATGGATACTCCGCAAATCACATTTAAGTGACTGGTGTTGCGTTTTTTATTCCCGTCATTGTATGCATGGACACACAGCCAGTTGGACACCCCGTAACATCAGCTTTTGTTTCTTGAACAGTTCAAGATGTCGAAACGAGATATCCGTAGGTGATAGTAAGTGGGAGGAACCGCACTGTGTAGTTAAAGTTCTCAGTTCTTGTACCATCTGAGTTATTGAAACATGTATACTTATTTAATCGGAACTATTTATTTTTTTTAAGGGCAAGAAACGATCTTGAGAAGAGCGGTACACTAGAATAATGCTCGATATTATTGATGCTCTAACTTTTAAGAAAATAATTTGAGAAATATGGTAGAATTGAAAAGCAAAGCGATCGGAATAGGGTACAACTGTATAAGCACCACCAAATTTCTTTCTAGTTACGCTGTTATGCGTGGCAAGGGAATTGGCCTGCGCTACTGAAATCAAATCTTACGTCATATTGCTTACAAATGCAAACAGAACTTAACGCAAACTTCTAGTTTATCAGAAGGAAATACCGTAAAGTATTCCAAGAGTGTGTACTTTCTGATGTTGAAATGAAAAACTTTTGGGGAACAAGTAAACAGATGATTCAACGAAGCCTGGCATGAGATCGCCATTTTGGGGTTTTTACATCGTCGAACCCGATTCCTGCCGTCTAGTCCTTCAATTCTAGCACATTTATCCGATACTTTGTCAAAAACTTTCAACGTCAAAATTGCCATGCGTTGTATAATTGTACTCGTGTTTTCAAGAGATTTGGATTTCAGTTAAAGAAAAACATACTTGCTTCAATATCCAGGTTGCCACAACAAAATTACGTTGCCCTTCGCGTACTATCATTTGTGCGAAACCTCATTTCGATATCTATAATCCTTCCCATACGAAAGGTGTGAAACGTCTTACGAGACTCACTTCGTGCATAAGATATAGCCTTCGGGTGATAAAGCAGGCATTCGATCGTGGCGAACTTCCGCGCAGTCAGATGACATTGGCATGAGGTCATCTTTTCCCTCATTTCCACTGCAACATACTGAATGTGCGGAGCGTGACCCATGTGGAATCATTTTAACATCGGGCTATATTTTAACAGATTACGGCTTGTACGCTAAAAAAGGGGATCATATGACTTTTCTTGGCAATACCCACTGTGTTAAGTGATGACAGGGTTTTAAAATTTTATGAAATTTCAGGAATCTTCCTAAATAGTTTGCAGATCTGAATATAATAGAGAATGGCTGCCTCTTTTCATTTGTTTTTATTTCAGTGGTCACTCAGCCACTTCTTTGCAATTAACAAATTGAAATACATTTGTTTTACTACAGTAATTTTATTTAAGAACAGTTTTTGTCCCTAACTGTTGCATATTTTTGAAACTCATGTGTCTATGTGGTTATGTATGGTGGAGAGGGAGGATGTATATGTGTCTCATGCTCTACAAGCCTTTGAAGTGAATTACTGACTTTCTTGCCATTACAACAGTGATCAGGCAGCTACATATATCCGACAAAGATGGTTAAAATATTTTATATTACTAATAGACGTTTAATTGATACGCATTTTATATCATGAGTTCACTTCACTGTTGCTTTACCCTTTTGAACGTCGGTTTTTTAAATGTGTCCAACAAAAATATTTTCAGCACGCTAATAACCACATGTTTCAGCACCATGAAATTAAATAATAATCGAATAGTACGTACGTGAAGTAAAAAGAGATGACTGAAAGTTGTTAAACCAACACGTTAACCCTGTTAACAGCTACAGAAGGTAAAATACAATTTATACAAATTTTTCAGAAAAGACAACTTAATAAGAAGATTACACAGAAGGAAGCTACTCGTCCCAGTTTGAGTGACTTCCCGCTTTCCATATGACATGACAAATACATGGAACAATGGCAAAAGAAATTACATTTACGTTCCAGAAGACATTCATATTGATTCTTAATGAGGATGTATCAATAGCCCGGTTTGCACCATTATTACAAATATGAAACCCATCCGTGGTCCTCGCAGGGTACATAATCGTGTGGCAATGACCTCCTGGAAGTTTACTTACCACGCAGGTGTAGAATATGCACACGGCGCACACGATCGGAGTTACAATGTGCACGTTGATGCCAGTCACTGTAATGCAGGTAGAAACATTGTATTATTAACGGTACTCAAATTGATGTTACAACACAACAGATATAAACATATTTAAAGGAAATGATGTGTGAAGAACAAGTTTCTCTATTTCGAACAACACTGCGACCAACTGCAAATTTATCTTAAAATGACAGACTTACGACGTTGACTTACCGCAGATACTTTATCTGATCGAAAGTACCCTGATATCTGGACGTTAAAATGAGGTGTGTCCGTCCGTCGCCTTTATAACGGTTTGAACGCTGCCAGAACTACTTTCAGTTAGGTGTGAGAATGTCTGTGGAGCATTCATTCTCAATGAGACGGATCTTACGATTAATCAAGGAAAACCCCCAGTTGGGAAACGGGGCCAAAATTAGTTGGTTACTGTCGAGTTGCAATTTACAATTTCTTTATTGATTACTTCAACCAGTAAAAGTCATTTCTTTCTCACTTGACCAGGAACAGATCCAAAAAAGCTAGTAGGCATGAGTGCCTTTTCAAAACAATTTACTTTACAGTTAACGGCCAAGCCATTTTACTTAAAACCGACGTTGATAAAACGTGATAAGAAATCAAAAGTTTCCAAGTAACGAAATTAAAAACTTTACTTTACCGTTAACAGCCGAGCCCTTTTACTTAAAACAGACTTCGATAAAGCATTTAATAACTAATTAAAGCTTTCCAAGTAATGAAACTAAAAAAACCACAAATTTACATACAATTTCGCTACCGAACATGTAAGGAGCCAACTTCTTTTAAACTTTGGCTCAACAAGATATTAAATTACAAGGGCTCGCTAACAGGGAGGCAGAACTAGCATTTTCAAAGGATGCCAAGTAGATTAAAACAATCAGAGTAAAGATACAGTCATCCACCTTTCACAATAACTAACAATTTTAATGCCACGAGTTTTAAAAACCCACCAATGAAAGGCAAACTTAACCTTTCTAAACAGTGGCCAAAACAATCAGAGTAAAATACAACCATTTAACATTTTACAATAACTAACAACTTTAATACCATGTCCTGCCACCAAAATGTTCTGGGATAGAAATAATTAACCGACCGGGTGTAAGGGCGGCCACAATTGTCTCCCGGATGCTCGGGCTAGAAGCGGATTAAGAGACCCACAACGGCTCGCATTCAGCAATCACATCGACCTCACGCGAGGCCGGGAGGGAGGAGGAATCAAACGAGAAACCATACTCCCTGGCCAAAACTACACTTCCTCCCAGGCAGTACTAATAAGAAGCAGAAAAGATCACTGTCTATAAATACACCGGCGACAGAGACAGGAAACACGAACGCAGGAGGCCACAAGGCAGAAAGGACGCAGGTTGCACAAACGAAAATTCTTCAATTAACATCCAAACCTTTATCAGAGAAACAGCAGGTCAACTCCGATGCAAAGGTTCCTCACCCCCGATCGTGTACACGTCACCAGCATACCCAACTGGGCATAGTCACGCAGCCACGCGCTCTGTCACCGGAGCCCTCGTCTTCTCTGCACTCACGGCGGCGAAATTCCAGTCCTCAGGTTAGGAGAGTTACTAGTCCATCATTCCCGCCTCCAGACGGTAAATTTAAAGACATCCGCTGCCGCCCCCACCAAGTGGTGACTCGGATCCACAGCCGTGGCCCCCGGGTGTTCACAGCAAGAGCTTACAGCCTTGTCCCGTCAACTCGTCCCACTCGTCTCACACCGCCAGGATAGACCACGCGGCTTCTCGGAACAACAGCCAACTCCCCACCGCCACGCCACGCCGCGGTCTCATCCTACGATATTCTCTAAGTCCCCATTTTAAAAACCGACCGACCGACTCGTCACCGCTAGGCAACCAACTGGCCATCCCCCCAAAGATCTTATTCCCTTACACAAGGCTAACAGGAAGCAACGACTGGAAGATCGATAAGACCAGACACGCCGCCAGAGGGGAATCTCAACAGAATCGCACGCAGCATAACGATAAATATGAAAGAATCAATTAACGATGGAATGGAAGAACTCAAAACAATCTTTACAGCGCGATATATGTTGAGAGCCGACACACGGCTCACTCAAGAACCGAAACCGGAGCAGATGATGATCTTGGACCATGGGGTCTGGAGCTAAGTCAATGTTCTAACTCATCCCAAACTGGTTTCATTAGTTCAGGACGAGGGGACGGCACTTCACTGTTTTTATTGTCTATAAACTATTGTTTCGCAGATACTGCTTCACCACAGAGTTCATTATCATTCTGATAAAATCGTCTAAAACTGATATTCTACTGAATGTACCACACATTGAGGTAAAATGTATTCATATCCTTCCATATTTGGCGTTTTGTTAAGCGCTATGAGGAAATCATACATTAATCACGAGGAACATCCACATACTGAATCACCACATCTTCCGTACTTTACTGTTGGCACTACACATAACGGTACGTAACTTTTCCAGCTTCTATTCTCTTCTTGTCCAAACTGTTTATCGTCCATGTTTCACTTCCATACATGGCTACACTCCATACGAATACTTTCAGAAACGTCTTACTGACAAATCTATACTCGATGTTAAGAAATTTCTCTTCTTCAGAAACGCTTTCCTTGCCATTGCCAGTCTACATTTTATATCCTCTCTGCTTCGACCATCATCAGTTATTTTGCTCCCCAAATAGCAAAACTCTCTTACTACTTTAAGTGTCTCATTTCCTAATCTAATTCCTTCAGAATCACCCGACTTAATTTGACTGCATTCCATTATCCTCGTTTTGCTTTTGTTGATGTTCATCTTATATCCTCCCTTCATGACACTGTCCATTCCGTTCAACTGCTCTTCCAAGTCCTTTGCTGTCTCTGACAGATTTACAATGTCATCGGCAAACCTTAAAGCTTTTATTTCTTCTCCATGGATTTTAATACCTACTCCGAATTTTTCTTTTGTTTCCTTTACTGCTTGCTCAATATACAGATTGAATAACATCGTGGAGAGGCTATAACCCTGTCTTACTCCCTTCCCAACCACTGCTTCCCTTTCATGCTCCTCGACTCTTATAACTGCCACCTTGTTTCTGTACAAATTGTAAATAGCCATTCGCTCCCAGTATTTTACCCCTGCCACCTTCAGGATTTGAAAGAGAGTATTCCAGTCAACATTATTAAAAGCTTTCTCCAAGTCTACAAATGCTAGAAACGTAGGCTTGCCTTTTCTGAGTCTAGCTTCTAAGATAAGTCGTAGGGTCAGTATTGCCTCACGTGTTCCCATATTTCTACGGAATCCAAACTGATCTTCGTCGAGGTCGGCTTCTACCAGTTTTTCCATTCGTCTGTAAAGAATTCGTATGGAGTGTAGCCATGTATGGAAGTGAAACATGGACGATAAACAGTTTGGACAAGATGAGAATAGAAGCTTTCGAAATGTGGTGCTACAGAAGAATGCTGAAGATTAGATGGGTAGATCACATAACTAATGAGGAGGTATTGAATGGGATTGGGGAGAAGAGGAGTTTGTGGCACAACTTGACTAGAAGTAGGGATCGGTGGGTAGGACACGTTATGAGGCATCAAGGGGTCACCAATTTAGTATTGGGGGGCAGCGTGGAGGGTAAAAATCGTAGAGGGAGACCAAGAGATGAATACACTAAGCAGATTCAGAAGGATGTAGGCTGCAGTAGGTACTGGGAGATGAAGAACATTGCACAGGATACAGTAGCCTGGAGAGCTGCATCAAACCAGTCTCAGGACTGAAGGCCACAACAACAACAACAACAACTCTTCCAGGTATTCGACAAACCCAAACCTTTCCATCGGAGTACCACAGGTATAGCGTGATTTATCGCTCCCAATTACTCGTTTCCTGACATACACTGACCAGTTCCGTCGCTGTTTACACCATCTCCAGTGTCGCTTGGCGCTGACGAGGGAAATACAGGTGATCTTGAGGTCGTCCTCGAAGGAAATGTTCAGTGTGTGACATGACTGGAATATTTTATCTTCCACCGATATAGCCGTCAAGTGCAAAGCGGCGAGATGCCCAGTCATGGATGCGCGACGCTTCGGATGTTCCATTTCTGGGTAATGGAAATGTGGAACTCTTCACATGCCATTGTGTCATCACAGTAACGCAAGTACTTTGAACAGCTGCACTGTCCAAAGCTATCGACCTCCTACACTCCCCTGTGAATCCTGAACTGTACCTCAGCGCGCTAGGAACTAAAAATGCAGAAAATTGAGATATCTATCTCAGTTCTGATACCAAGTACAGTACCTTAGTGTAGTGTAGTGTAATATAGTGTAGCGTACTGCTATGAAGTGTAGTGTAGTGTAGTGAACTACTTAGTTCTAAGTTGTAGGGGACTGATGACCTCAGATGTTAAGTCTCATAGTGCTCAGAGCCATTTGCACCAATTATAAATTAGAAAAGTTGTGATGTAACAGTAGAGCGAACTACGGTAGAACAGTACGAAGCGGCTTCTGGATTCCGGGTTTACATACATCAGTGACTCTGAAGGCCAAAGGGTATGTGGAAGTTCTTCTTCTCTTCCTTTTTCTAATTGCTTTTAGAAATTATTATTTTTATGAAGTTATCGAATGTAGACTTCCTCCTTAATACTATAATGCGTAGTTATAAACACACATTTGAAATTATGTTATAATATTTTATGCTTTATTCATGCCAGTTACTTGTGATTCGCAATACAATTTAAGAGAAAAAAAGATGACACATAACAAAGGAATTATCTCAGTGGGACGTAAATCGGTAGCTATAATACATATGTACAGAAAAACAAATGATTACAATTTTAGAAAAGCTGCATGATTTATTCAAAGGAAATAGCTTCGTGCATTGAGCAAGGCTATAAATCTTTGGTTCACCTCTGGTTCTTAAGAATTCATATATTCGGCTTAGCGTTGATTGATATAGTTGTTGAATGTCTTCCTGAGAAATATCGTGCCAGATTATGACGAACTGGCAAGTTAGATCGTGAAAATCCCGAGCTGATTCGAGGGCCCTGCACAAAACGTTCCAAACGTTCCAATTTGGGAGAAACCCAGCGACCTCGCTGGTCAAGATAGGGTTTTGAAATTGCAAAGACAAGCAGTAGGGACTCTCGCCATGTGCGGGTGGGCATTATCCTGTTGAAATGTAAGCGCAGAATGGCTTGAAATGAAGGGAAATCAATTGGAGAGTAGGCTGTAATCGACGTACCACTGTGCTGTAGTGGTGCCGCGGACGACACCCAAAGGGGTCCTGCTACGAAAAGAAATGAGACTCCAGACCATCCCTCCTTGGTGTCGGGCCATAAGGTGAGCGACAGGTTGATAATCTACCGTTTCTGGAGCGTCTCCAAATACGACTTCGCCCAGGAATCTTGTTGAATGAAATACAGTTGTCTTCAGTGACGAGTGCCGCTTCGGGCTGATCCCGGGTGACCAACATAGCGGTATCTGTAGACCAGAAAAGGTCGATGGGTCTCTTCCCAGGATCCTCCTGGAACGATATCCCTCTGGAGGGCGTCCAACAACTCTGTCAGTGAGTGCTAAGCCGAATAATTGTTTACATAAGGATCAGTTGGGGACCAAGACGCTATTCCCTTACTCAATTTGTAAAGTTCTTTCTCTTGAATAAATCAGCCAATTTTTCTGAAAATGTATTCGTTTTTTTTGCCCATGCATTTACATCACATATTCCGATTCCTGTGCCATTCGAATAATTCATTTGTGGAGATTCGTCTTTTTTGTGTTAGAATGTATTTGACGTGTTCTCATGTCTAGAACAATTGAAGAAAGTAACAAATAAATGAATTACGAAAGTTCATATGAACATGGTCCAGAAACCGTTCATTAGAGAGATAATATTTGAAAGCAAACTGAAAACTTTTCTCCTCAACATTCCCTTCTATTCAGTAGAAGAATTTGTATTATGTTAATGAGTAAAAGGTAATTGGGTAGAAATTATTAACTCACATCTGCATACAAAAGAAATGCCACTGGCAAATGGTTAGCATGTAGCAATATTTACGAAATAATTTGTGGTGTGAATATAAAAAGACTCGTTCCACATCATTGTGATTTATCATGCAAATGATGCATGGACAAACGCAAGGATGGCTGACATAGTGTTTAGTGCATCTGCGATTGGAAAACAGTTCAGATCCTTAGACGCCAGGAAGTCATCTGGTCCAGACGGTATCCCCGTGAGATTATATGCTGACTATGCTACAAATATAGCACCATTCTTATCCATCACCTATCAGAGATCATTCGCATAACGGAAAGTTCCACGGGACTGGAAGAAGGCCCAGGTAATAGCAATCTATAAAAAGGGTAGCGAATCTGATGCACATAATTACCGGCCAATTTCACTGACATCGATTTATTGCAAAATCATGGAACATATTTTGTGTTCAGACATAATGACCTTTCTAGACACTGAGAAGCTCATCCGCAGAAACCAGCACGGTTTCAGGAAACAGCGGTCACGCGAGACACAGCAGTCCCTTTTTGTGCATGATATACAATAGGCTCTGGATACTGGCTCCCAGGTTGATGCCACATTTCTCGACTTTCTAAGCGCGTTCGACTCAGTTCCACACTTGCATTTGCTCCAAAAAGTGCGCGCTTACGGTCTACCCGATGACATATGCGGTTGGATAGAAAGTTTCCCGACAGACAGAGAGCAGTATGTCGTCCTGAATGGGGTGATTTCAACAGACACAAGCGTAACTTCAGATGTGCCCCAGGGCAGCGTAATAGGTCCGCTGCTCTTTACGATTTACATAAACTATCTGGTTGATGGTATTGACAGCGGCCTTAGAGTGTTTGCTGATGATGCTGTAGTCTAAAGGAAAGTAGTATCACACGGAAGTTGTGAACAAATCAATGAGGATTTGCAGAAAATAAACGGGTGGTGTAGTGACAAGCAGTTATCTCTCAATATTAGTAAGTGTAACCTACTGCGTATAACAACGCGAAAGTCCCCATTAATGTACGAGTACAAAATAAATGCCCAGTCTTTGGAAGCCGCAACTTGCGTCAAGTATCTGGGTGTGACTATTCGAAATGACCTCAAATGGAATGATCAGATTACACAAGTAACGGGTAAGGCCAACTCTAGGTTGCGGCTTATTGGTAGAATCCTAAAGCGATGCAGTCCTTCAACAAAGGAAATTGTTTACAATATGTTAGTTCATACAGTCTTATTGTTCGTCTGTATGGGACCCTTACCAGTCGGGTCTCATTCAAGAGATTGAGAAGATCCAAAGAAGAGCAGCAAGATTCGTGACAGGTATATTTAGCCATCGCTAGATCGTTACAAAACTCATAGAAAGATTGAAGTGGGATACACTTGCAGATAGACGACGCGCTAAACGGAAGGGGTTGCTCACTAAATTCCGAAATCCGATCTTCGCCGAAGCATATTTTACTACCACATACTTTCAAATCGTACAATGGTCACCATTCAAAGAAAAGGGAAATTAGAGCTCGTACTGAGGCATTCAGACAGTCGTTTTTCCCTCGTGCGATCCGCGAGTGGAACAGCGAGGGGGGGGGGGGGGGATATGACTTTGGCGTGAATTCTGCCCTCAGCCACACATCCCTTGGAAGCCAGCGAAGGATATATGTAGATATAGATGAAAGTAGCTAACTAACTAACAGAAAGGCGTTCCCTGTAATGTCTCTTGGTGGTGTAATTGACCTCAGATGTGCATTTTTACTCATGTTCTAGTTTACAGTTGGCCATGGGATCTGTTTCTTTTTGCCTTACATTAGTCTGTTCTGTTATAGAGCAATTTTCATCACAACACATCCCGCCGATGTATTCCGTGTCTGACAGATTTGCCGCACATACATGGCCTAGCAGATGGGAAAGCGGGCACAGTATGTCAGCTTTATTATCAACGTTATCATGGGAGGTAGTTACACTGTGGAAGAACGTTCACGTGCGTCCACGAACGCTTCCAAGACACAGACTCATTTGAGAAGGGAGTGGCAGATGGTGGAACACCATGCGATGTGCGTACGCCCGTGCTTGGGAAACGACTTCTTGGTTACCTAGTTCAAGGAGAAATGCGAGAACGGATGCTTGCAGAGCAAAGAGATAAATATACGGAGGATGCTGAATTTTGGAAATATGATTTGGTAAAGGTTGATTTGAGAAGCGAAGATTTTCAGTTACTGTTATTGCTACGCTGTTTGATTGTGCGCAATGTATGGTGTGTTTGATGACAACAGAGTTTTTGTAGGCTTTTTCTTTATTGGTTTGGGTTAGTTAGTTTCATGGTTCATACGTGGTTAAGTAAAGTTATTAGGCACATGGCTTGAACTCATAAGGAACAGATTTACCGATCATTTATCATCCCAGTAATTAATCTCATGGCAGAAGCGTATTTTAAGTAAGAAGTATTGTTTGTAAGATTATCGAAATAGTCAGACAATTTGTTTCATCATTTCCCACATAGTTTTAAAAGTTAATTTCCTTTCAGTAACTTAAGACGTTTAAATTGTTCCATCATCTACTCACGAGTTTAATTTTCTACTTGTGTGAGTCTCCGCATTGCACTTTGCGAAACAGAGTGACTGAGACTGCAGCATAATCTGCGTAGCATATCCGCCCGTCCTTTTATTTCACTGCACACGGCTCCCTTTCTTTCCTTTAGCTGGTTTTTTACTGTGTTGATTTTCTTATGTTCATCACTTCGAGAAGTACTAAGTTTCCGATGCCTCAGAAAAGGCATGAAAATATGTTAGGGTCAATTTTACATTACACTCAAGACGCTATGATCATTCATAGTTAGGTGTTGGTTTCAATATTACAATGAGGTTTAGTTACGTTTCGTATGCAGACAGTTTTATTCTTACTATGCAGTGTTACATTTACGCGCGAATTATTTAATGTTCGGAATTTTATTTGGTCATTTAGCGCACGTAAATTTGTAGGGAATTTTTGTAGAAATATTTTGGTTATTTATTCTTTAAAAGTTCGACTGGTAACTTGTTACAGGATTTTTATCCTGTTAGCTTCGTGTGCTGGAATATCAAGTCATGTATAATCGTGTCACACGCTACAGCACTGTCCACTGCACTGCGTAACACACAACTACAGTGGATCGTTCCCTTGGCTTACAGTTTTTGGTTTTCTAATTGTAATGCAAATGTATTTATAAGGGTTTAGATAGTTTTGGTGACTCTTAGTATCATATAGCTTTTTAATAATTAAACCACTTCCATTGTTCAGGACAACACCTACACAAAGAGTTAAACACAGGAAAGCTGTCCATGTTGAGTTAAAAAAAATAAACATTTATATTTGTTCAGAGAAGTTATAATAATTCTTGAGTATCTCATTGGCCCCTATTCTTTCCACAACGGCTTGTCAGAGATGAGTTGCTTTACTTACTCGATGATGTATCTCCAGAGGTTAAACGAATGTCGGTTTACTCGATAGTGCTCCACCTCACTTTACAGGTGTAGTTCGCCAGTATGTCGATAACGAGTTCGCGAACAGAGGCATTGGTCGAAAAGGTCCCACAGCATGAGAAGCCCGAAAGCCAGATATGAATCCAATGGATTTTTTTTCCTATGGGGACATTTAAAATCATGGTGTAGTCAACTCTTGTACCCATTGTCAATTTCTGAGGGCTACATTGAAAATAAATTTGAAAATGAATTTGACTAAATATGGAAAACGCTAGGAGTTTCCCCACAATGTACGGAACGGGATTCAATACATGGAAGCAGTAGGTGGCAATCTTTTTCAATTTAAATGTCTTTCATAAAGGTATACCTTTTGTACTATGAGTAATAAATTCCGTCATACTTGCAAATGGCGTTGGTAAATGTATCATTTTTAGTAAATCATTTCGCACCTCTGTAATGAAGGATTTTCGTATACATGTTCATAAGAACTCTTTGTAATGTTTTAATTTCATGAATAAGTTCCTAGAGTTATGACACGTTTCATACACCCCGAACACCACAGAATCCACTGTCTCAGATGTGTATCGTGGGTATGACCACCGTATTTCACAGAACACAGAGCGTGGCAGCAATGAAACCACCACTGGAGAGTTATTAATGTTTATCGTAAAAGAAGCTTCAGTACCGCATACAACACAAGAAATTTAAGTGTTTCATTGCTGTTGCACAGTTATATTTTGCAGTTCTATTGAATAGTTCTATAACGGGTGATTGATGTGTCACCCAGACATCACGATGCCACATCAGAGTCGGCAAAGCTAATCGACACCACAGTCGTCAGCGAGGTCACGCTGCACTCTACAGCCGGCTTTGTGGCCGTCCGGTTCTAGGCGCTTCAGTTTGGAACCGTGTGACCGCTACGGTCGCAGGTTCGAATCCTGCCTCGGGCATGGATGTGTGTGATGTCCTTAGGTTAAATTGGTTTAAGTAGTTCTAAGTTCTAGGGGACTGATGAGCTCAGAAGTTAAGTCCCATAGTGCTCAGAGCCATTTGAACCATTTTTTGCAATCTACAAAAGTGTGTGGGAGGCGCACCTGCAGACCACCCTCTCAGCAACAGCAGCGTCCTCGCAGTGGCTGTCAGTGTAGTATCGAAAACTCAGGAGCTCAGCCCACTTCGAGATCCCAGCTATAGTAGTCAACATCATCGTCTAGGACCAACGAGTAATGAATATTTCAGATGAACTTGTACTGTTATAAGTGTCGAGTACTGTTCCACAAGCGTACAGTTTGTTAATTAGTGCATCAGGCGATGCTCTAGCAGTCAATGACAGTTGTGAATTGTCCAGTACTCCTGTGGCAATGAAGTGTGTCAATGTTCAGTAAATATTTTATTCATTTATGTAATAAAGTGAGCTAATATTTCATATGTTTTAGTTTGATGATCTGCTAGAGTACTGAAGGGACCTAAAGTTAAGGCCGGACGAAAGTAGTTTCGTCTGGTCACAATAGCGATAAAAAAGTTTCCGTTTGAGGGAACTGCTGCAGCGTATGTGCAACGTAGCGCGACTCCGATGTGCATACATAAGCACCGGCACGTACAAAAGGGATTATTGTGGCATTCGTCTCTTTCCTACATACGTGTGATAAATTCGGCAATGTGAACTATAACGCCGTTTTTACCAAATGCGTCCAAACAGGATCAAAGTGCTGCTACTCTCTTGTTGGTTGGCGAATGACAACCACCAATAGACATGCAACGGTCAATGAAGAATCTGTAAGATCTGTAAGGGTCAGCATGTCCCCCCATCTCAGATGTCATAACGTAGAAGTTACGCCAACTAAAGTGAGAGACACTCGAACACCTGCCCTATAGTCCTGATCTCTCCCCACGCGTTTTTCACTCCTTCGGTCCCGTAAAAAAGGCCTGAAGTGAGCCGTGGTAAGAACTGTTGTTTTGAAGAGCGCGCCGCAGCACGTAGCGTGAAGCAATCGCCCTCCGTTTCTGGCGGTGACGCCGCTGTGGCAATCGCAGCTTTAGTGTCGCCCTCTGGTGGGAAAGGGGAAAGGTTGCTTGTTCACATTCATTTAAGGGACGTTATGAGCTCACCAGTCGGGCAGTCTGGGTCAGTCTCTCGTCCCCAGCTTGCTAGCCTGTCTCTCCTCCGCATTTGTTAGGCAGTTAGTGTCTGTCTGTCGTTCGGAGTGGTAGTATGTCTGTCGTTCGGATCAACCTTTAAAGCCGGCAAAATGAGTCTTTCCACTTCGCCAGTAAGAAAACTCAGCGAGTGGTCGCCCGGTCGGGACTTAGTTCCTGCATATGAGCCTGCACGTTAGACCGCCAGTCTGCTCGAGTTTGCTCAGGCAATGGTCATTGGCGGTTGGATCGATCGGTTGGTCGGTCGCGCACTGAGACACAAGATGGCTTGTCCGTCTTGAGCGTCGGCGCATGTGAGGTCACCACGTGAGTCCAGTGGGCCGCGGCGTATAGCGAGGGGTAGTGAGTTCGCGGTCGACACGAGAGCAACAGGAGTCAACCCACGACATCAGTCTGGCCGGTGCGAGCTGCGACGCCGTGAGACGGGAGATCGGCGCGCCTTCCTCCGTCCGTTGAAGCGGCTGGCAGCGGACGGTTCGGGAGAGCGATTTCGGGGAGCTGCGCCAGGTCTTCTCGAGAAATCGCTGTTTGTTAGAAGTTAAGTGATTGGTGATATGTTGTTTCATTTACTCTTGTTAAATTCTACTTGTTTTCTTGGTGAGGTCACCAGCCGATTTTGCTTTGGAGTCGTCCCACCATTCTTCTCCGTTTGCCCACCCGCGGGAAGGTGGTTGTTCATAAATTGGGTGGTCAGTATTTCTCTTGTGGGGTAGGAGCGGCTTAGAGCATCCTACGGTTCGGATTGTTCGGTAATCTCCGTATCAGTCTACCATACGTTAGTAGCTGCCCCTGTCATGTTTGTCGGATTTGATGTGTTAACGAATTTATTGCTTGGAGTGTAACGGCCTAGTACCTCAAATACGTTTTGATCTTTGGAAACTTTGATATTATTGCTTATGATCTTGAGAGGCGGCGTCTGTGTACTGTAGAGCATCATAACTATTGTTTGGCCACCCTTGTAGAATTTTATGTAAGATTGCATTTCATGGGCTTTTATTTTTTTCACCGTAAAACTTTTCTTAGAAGCCAAAATCAAGTTTCACCTTCGGTGGCAAGGTAAATATTTTAATTGTTAGTGTTTTGTACCATTTCCATCCCTCCTACGGGCGGTGAATATTTTGTGTGCTTGTGTAAATTGTTAAAACTCTTAGTTTAAAGTTATCTGGTGTGTTGCAGATGTGCACCAGTGTAGTCTTTCAGAGGCTGTTGTGAGTGGTCGTAACTACGGCCCCATCAAAAGGGAGCGGCAAGGTTCTCTGCTCGAAAGATCATACAGTCAAAACTTGTTTCTTTCTGCCTCTGAATAAATTGTAACTTTGATATTTAGACGATGCTTTCTGATTATAATTTTAAATCTGTTTCTTTTAAAAATGCTTTTAGGCACTATTAAAGTGAATAAAATTCCCATTTGTTAAAAGGAATTGGGTTATGATTTCATCACTTACTCCCTGGCCACTACTTGCATGCTTACATAATGTAATTAAACGTGTTAATGTTCTTGATGAATCGCTAGTAAATAAAATAAATTCCTAAGAATGTTCTTTGAAAATAAAAGACGGTTCGTGAAGAGTCCTGTCAGGCGAGTGTGTTGAGCTCGCAGTTACGGACTTCTTCATGCAGCAGGGCACAAAGTTTTACCAAACGAGTAACTTCAACCTTGTGCAAGGATGGGATGGCTACCTCAGTGTTCACATCTTCGCCTGACTAGCATACCGATTCTGGAATGTACGGCTTTCGAAAGGAAACTGTTTAATTGACCCTTATATTTTAGCAGTCAATGATTAACTGCTATATTGTACCACAAAATTTACCGAGGATATAACATAATTAGAAGACGAGAGGACATGTTTCTTATTGATGTGGTCTAGTAAGAAAAAAAAATTACAGCTAAATATCTTCTGTTTACCTTGATTAAAGGCGAGAGCTGGCATGTAGATAACAATTGGAATCCACGTTATCTGCAACAGAAAATAATTTTTTTCATTTTGATATTTCGTGTTTAGATGTCTGTTATAAATGATTCAGGTACACAACTGGCCATCAAAATTGCTACACCAAGAAGAAATGCAGATGGTAAACGGGTATTCGTTGGACAAATATATCATACTAGAACTGACATGTGATTACATTTTCACCCATTTGGGTGCATAGAATCTGAGAAATCAGTACCCAGAACTACCACCTCTGGCCGTAATAACGGCCTTGATACGCGTGGGCATTGAGTCAAACAGAGCTTGGATGGCGTGTACAGGCACAGCTGCCCATTCAGCTTCAACACGATACCACAGTTCATCAAGAGTAGTGACTGGCGTATTGTGACGAGCCAGTTGCTCGGCCACCATTGACCAGACGTTTTCAATTGGTGAGAGATCCTGAGAATGTGCCGGCCAGGGCAGCAGTCGAACATTTTCTACATCCAGAAAGTCCCGTGCAGGACCTGCAACATGCGATCCGGCATTACCCCGCTGAAATGTGGGGTTTCGCAGGGATCGAATGAAGGGCAGAGCCACGGGTCGTAACACATCTGAAATGTAACGTCCACTGTTCAAAGTGCCGTCAATGCGAACAAGAGGTGACCGAGACGTGTAACCAATGGCACCCCATACCATTACGCCGGGCGATACCCCAGAATGGCGATGACGAATACACGCTTCCAATGTGAGTTAACCGCGATGTCGCCAAACACGGATACGACCGCAGCCATGGTCTCTGAGCTGATAGCCCGTGCAGTTGCAAACGTCGTCGAACTGTTCGTGCAGATGGTTGTTGTCTTGCAAACGTCCCCATCTGTTGACTCAGGGATCGAGACGTGGCTGCACGATCCGTTACAGTCATGCGGATAAGATGCCTGTCATCTCGACTGCTAGTGATACGGCGTTCCGTATTACCCTCCTGAACCCACCGATTCCATATTCTGCTAACAGTCATTGGACCTCGACCAACGCGAGCAGCAATGTCGCGATACGATAAATCGCAATCGCAATAGGCTACAATCCGACTTTTATCAAAGTCGGAAACGTGATGGTACGTATTTCTCCTCCTTACGCGAGGCATCACAACAACGTTTCACCAGGCAACGCCGGTCAATTGCTGTTTGTGTATGAGAAATGGGTTGGAAACTTTCCTCATGTCAGCACGCTGTAGGTGTCGCCACCGGCACCAACCTTTTGTGAATGCTCTGAAAAGCTAATCATTTGCATATCAGAGCATCTTCTTCCTGTCGTTTAAATTTCGCATCTGTAGCGCGTCATCTTCGTTGTGTAGCCATTTTAATGGGCATTAGTGTAGTGTGAGAACGCATGTATAGTACCTAAGATATTTTAGCGATTGTGAAATCTGCTTATCACCTGAGGAGCTCGCTGACAAAGCTACAAGAGTTTTATGCACGAGAAGGACATATTTAGTGGCACCATATTTTCAGTCATAATCCCCTGTAATCTTGTAGCTTCTTACTGCAGGATGCGGAGGCTTATAATTGTGATACATGTTTTTCAGAAAAACATGTTCCTTTCCTTAGACGTTATTGAACTCACTTAACTGAAATTGGTTGCTGAGTAGTGGATTCCAAGTATCACAAATATTTCGTTATTCTTAACCACTTTCATCTCTAGAATGAAACTCCCACATTGATTCATAAAGTATACAACTTATCAGTAACATATAATACTGTTAAACACAGGCGATGTTTTGTAAATTTTGGGTGTAGGTTTCATTTTCTTATTGAATTATCTCAAATATAGCCTGCCGGAATGAATTGGATTGTCTGACATATTCCAGACAACTAATCAATATGTCATCAAATTTGTCTTCCTAGGATATTATGAGAGCTGGGCGATATGTTTCCACCATGAGATTGGTACGACGGAGGAAGTGACACAAGTTGAAGAACCGCAATGATCAGCAGCAGGTAAGCAATAATGTAAGAAGCTTCCTGCAGTGTTTACAAGAGTAGCGAAGACGTACTGGCAGATGGACACATCGAGTTTAGAGGTGGCCTGTGA
This sequence comes from Schistocerca americana, assembly GCF_021461395.2. NCBI lineage: Eukaryota > Metazoa > Arthropoda > Insecta > Orthoptera > Acrididae > Schistocerca > Schistocerca americana. The sequence continues at coordinate 332,712,372 of NC_060126.1, forward strand.
GATAAATTCGGATGTAAGAGTGTTTGTTTTAAATCTAGGATTCCATGTCTGGTTTGGACACAATTTTAATATGCCACGAATTCACAGTTCACCGTGTGTGACGGAGAGGAATATTAATTTTTTGTAATTCAACTAGTGTTTGTAAGTAATCACATTAAAAACAATACGAGTTGGAACTGGTGACTGGACATAGATGCAGAAACATCTCAAAGAACATAATGGAAACCGAGATCTCGTTGTTAACCGTTACGTGATACTCTCATCATTTCTGTTCTGCCAGTTCCTCTATCCTGTTTCTCAAACTTCACATTAACTTTGGAAGCTCCTGAGAATAATAGCCTTTAGATACATGATTCAGTCAAATTAGTGCAATAACCTGAAAAAGAATCAACAACAACCTTTTGGAGCGCGGACGTGCAGGAAGAGAGTCAAGTCGGCACACGGGCCGTGCTGTCGAACGTTAACGTTGAGCGTACCGAGTTCAACGTGCTGCTGAACGCTCAGGAACAATGCGACTTGTGCATTCGGTACGTGGGCCCCAACGTGATCGCAGCGCAGTTGAGGGATGTTTCTAGTTCATAAATCATACTGTTTACTCAACGGGCGCGCGTTAAAATTCCCACGTTAGCTCTATTAAAACGCACATTTCCTCCATCGTCCACGAAACTGTAAGTACCATGTCCGATCAATAAGGACACAGGCTTATAAAAGTTCCATTACAAACAGTGCGGTACAAATTTGGAATACTTCTCCGCATAAGATGAACATTATTTCATTATTCCCACATTTTAGTAAAACCCCAACGTCAGTCTTACTTGATCACTGTTTCTACCCAGTAGCAGAATCTCTGCAACATGTGAATTACGAAGCGTAAAAGAAAAAGGAGCGAAATATCTTTATACAAGTAGCGCAAGCTGTCCTGTAGATTAAGCCAATCGAACAGTCACCCCTCAAAAAGAGGTGAACTTATATTTACATAACATTAAATATTATAGCATATACTTATATTAAACTAATAATAAAGTATCAGAACCTAATAAAAACGCGAATGTTTGGAAAAAAATTTGGAAGTGTCATGGCGCGAACCACCGCTCCACCATACAGCTCAATTCAAGATTATGAAGGAACTTTTTTTTTTTGATTCCACAAAAACAGTAACAAAAAGGGCTACAGTGAAATGACACAAATAGGGTGACAGATAATTGCAGCCATAAATTACAGCATTCAAAGAATGAGTCTTTAGCAGTAACACAACTTACCACCTTTACTGTCACCTTCAACTGGTGGCAGAGTCAGCATGCACTTTTCCTTCTTCTCGTTACGCTACACCGACAATACATCCCTTGCATCTAACCATATTATGTTACCCCTTGCTAAAATCCTTAATCATAGATATGTTACTAATTGAAATTTAATTATAACAAATTGTACCAAGAACAATGCTTTTTGGGTGGATCTTCAGTGTGTCGCTGCCTTCAAATAGACTACTCTCATAATACACAAGTTATAATAATACCTTTGCCACGAATATGATGTTTCTCATTATTTTATTGGAACGAATCACACAGTTAACAACGCGTTTTCCAGTGATTCTCAATTTGTTGGTGCTCAGAAACGGCATATATACATATAGGCTTGAAATGAATGCCAATATGGCGCCTCACAACTCTGTACTGAAGACAGCCGGCGTGCATGTGACGTAGGTGGCGTTGTGCCATCTCATTGGTCAACGCTCAGACGCACGCTCGGAATATCTAACTTGCTAGATATTGCTCTGCACGTTCGGAAAGACTCCCAAAGTGCTATTCAACGCTATGACGTCAGAAACTCGGCACGCTCAACGCTCAACGTTCGGATGCACGGTCCGTGTGCCGACGGCTTAAGGTTGTGGAAGGAACCAAAAGTAATGTGGATCCATACCTACTGCCTTGCCATGGCCACCTGCACTAGGTTTCTCATTTGAGGCTCCATGGCGTGAGTAGCTCGGTCGAGGTGGTCCCACAGATTCTGAATTTGGATTAAATCTGAAGAGGTTGCTGGCTAGGGGAGTATGGTAGATCCATCCTGGTGCTCTTGAAACAACACACATACACTGCGAGCTGCATTTTCCTACTAGTAGATTCCATTGTGTCGAGAAAAACCAACTGTATGTAAGCACAGACATGGTCCGAGGATAGATGCGCACTTGTGTTGAACCTTTGTGACACCAAAACACTGATGAACTGCAGTCAGCATGGGAGCATGAAATAGGTGCCTGCTGCGGAGGTCCATGGTCGTTTAAAAGGCACTGCTGCTAGACCCTTGGTTCATTTGGGCCATCAGTTGCTCAGAATATACGCCTTTATTCACCCGTATACTTTTTCTCAGCTGTCGTTCGCTCTTGTCATATATGGTCCACGCGGTATCACAGTTGCATCGGCGCAGGGTTTCGATAGCTGAATTAAGCCATGCATGGTACATTATAACCACGGACGCACGCGAACAGTTTACAAACATAGTTGTCCCGGAAATGATTCCACAGTTGGTCCGATCATGCCTTTTCGGGCAGGTAAATCAGTCTGCTTCCGCATTACGACAACGACTGCACTGGTTTCCGTGTCTCCCGGCAAGCGTTATGTGCCTTCCGCTTCTAGTGCTGCCACCCGCTGTCTGTGAGTGGTTATTGCACATAGGCGGCGGTCAGAATAACGTGTGGAGGACTGTGTACATCATACTGGAATGAACTCATACTTGCTAACACACAAAGAACAGAAATGGAGGGAAAAATAACGGACAGACTTGTCCTACTTACGATGCCAACTACGAATAGGAACGAGCCCAGCAGCCGGGCACTCTTCCCAAACCTCATCTCCAGGTACTGCAATGGAAAGATTACTAAATCAATAAATAAGTTAAATCTGGAAAAGATGGCGACTAAATAAAATATTATATATTTACTTACATAAAAAACGAGAGACAAGAGTACTCAAAGAAACAAGTTAAAATCTATTACAATACAAAATTATCTTAGGTGGTAATGTATCGCCATAGCTATAAGCAGCACTCATTAGCTTTTTAAAAATATTTCGTGTGTACGTCAACAAAACTCAAAAATCATGCGTGCCACCAATTTCTGAGATTTTTCACGGCCGGAGCTGTTGAAAAACTGAACCAGTCTGCGATCGATCATCCCAGCTTTTCAGCCACAGTAGGAAGAAAACATCCTGAAATTTGTATTCAGGTCTATCGTTTTAAAAAACGAAATGTTCGTTTTGTAACGGTCTGTGTATACGTACAAGGTACAGGGTGGTTGTAAATAAACTTTCGCTTCATGAGCCAGAAACTTTTTGCTGTGGGAGTACACAGCTTTACAGGAATGATGTTTAGTCTGTGCGCTGCAGGGTTTGCGTTGTTTGTGGTGTTAGTGTCATCACTTGCCGTTAGGCGCCGCTTCTGGCACGGCGACATAGGATTGAAACACAAGCATAAGTGTACAGTACAACTGCAGACACTTAACATTTTTTTGTCTGGACAAGGTGACCTGTTTTGTCAAAACAACACGAATAGTGCTCCTTCTCTTCGGAAGTATTGAGTATTGAGTATTCACATGATATCTTGCGAACCATGGATGAAGGGTATCAGACGGATGCCATATTCCTTGACTTCCGGAAAGCGTTTGACTCGGAGACCCACTGCAGACTCCTAAGGTACGAGCATATGGGATTGGTTCCCAAGTATGCGAGTGGCTCGAATACTTCTTAAGTAATAGAACCCAGTACGTTTTCCTCGATGGCGAGTGTTCATCGGAGGTGAGGGTATCATCTGAAGTGCCCCAGGGAAGTGTGGTAGGTCCGCTATTGTTTTATATCTACATAAATGTGTGGCTGTTTGCTGACTATGCTGTGGTGTACGGGAAGGTGTCGTCGTTGAGTGACTGTAGGATGATACAAGATGACTTGGACAGGACTTGTGATTGGTGTAAAGAATGGAAACTAACTCTAAATATAGATAAATGTAAATTAATGCAGATGAATAGGAAAAAGAATCCTGTAATGTTTGAATACTCCATTAGTAGTGTAGCGCTTGACACAGTCACGTTGGTTAAATATTTGGGCGTTACATTGCAGAGCGATATTAAGTGGGACCAGCATGTAATGGCAGTTGTGGGGAAGGCGGATAGTTGTCTTCGGTTCATTGGTAGAATTTTGGGAAGATGTGGTTCATCTGTAAAGGAGACCACTTATAAAACACTAATACGACCTATTCTTGAATACTGCTCGAGCGTTTGGGATCCCTATCAGGTCGGATTGAGGGAGGACATAGAAGAAATTCAGAGGCGGGCTGCTACATTTGTTACTGGTAGGTTTAATCATCACGCGAGTGTTACGAAAATGCTTCAGGAACTCGGGTGGGAATCTCTAGAGGAAAGGAGGCGTTCTTTTCGTGAATCGCTACTGACGAAATTTAGAGAACCAGCATTTGAGGCTGACTGCAGTACAATTTTACCGCCGCCAACCTACATTTCGCGGAAAGACCACAAAGATAAGATAAGAGAGATTAGGGCTCTTACAGAGGCATATAGGCAGTCATTTTTCCCTCGTTCTGTTTGGGAGATGAACAGGGTCGTTCAAATGGTTAAAATGGCTCTGAGTACTGTGGGGCTTAACTTCTGAGGTCATCAGTCCCCTAGACCTTGGAACTACTTAAATTTAACTAACCTAAGGAAATCACATACATCCATGCCCGAGGCAGGATTCGAGCCTGCGACCGTAGAGGTCACGCGGTTCCAGACTGTAGCGCCTAGAACCGCTCGGCTACTCCGGCCGGCCGGAACAGGGAGAGAAGATACTAGTTATGGTACGAGGTATGCTCCGCCACGCACCGTATGGTGGATTGCGGAGTATGTATGTGGATGTAGATGTAGATTAAAACAATACGGAGAGGTCCTCTCTCCGCACCTGAGTTGGAGAACACGATTCAGAAGTTCTAATTAACTGGCGATTTGGGAATTGCTCCTAGAAGAGGCCGACGTCCAACTGTGCCACAAATTGCTGAAGAAGTTACTCTTCCCATGGCTGAAAAACCTAGAAACATTGTGCAATCTTCAAGCAAGGCACGAGCAGTGTCGCAACAACTTAATATTCCATGGTTCACCATTCGAAAAGTGCTGCAAAAAAATGTGAAATGGTACCTTTAGTGCGGTTGCAGGCTGTTGTGAATGCAGATGAAAATCAAAATGGTTCAAATGGCTCTGAGCACTATGGGACTTAACATCTGAGGTCATCAGGCCCCTAGAACGTAGAACCACTTAAACCTGTCTAACCTAAGGACATCACACACATCCATGCCCGAGGCAGGATTCGAACCTGCGACCGTATCGGTCACGCAGTTCCAGACTGAAGCGCCTAGAACCGCTTGGCCACCACTGCCGGCTGATGAAAGTCACACTGTGCAACGTTTGCAACCAGGTACGTAAAAGTGGCTCAAAATTAATTAAGGGTACGGTGTGCTATGGAAATCAAAATATGTTTTTTTCAATGGCTTCTTAGTTATTTCTGCTCTTGGTGTCTTTACAAATGCATCCACAAAAATCCATTGTCTTACGATTTCTTCATGGGGCCCTCTCAAGTGCTGAATGTTTAATTAATTCCAACCACCTTGCATCCATGTGATGGTAGCAGAGAGCATGCTGTGAAGAAACAACTTAAGACGACTAATTGTGTCCCTGCCTCGGTTTCCTACCGAAGATGTGTAACGTGCTTAGCCGGCCGCGGTGGCCGAGCGGTTCTAGGCGCTTCAGTCCGGAACCGCGCTACTGTTACGGTCGCAGGTTCGAATCCTGCCTCGGGCATAGGTTTAAGTAGTTCTAAGTTCTAGAAGACTGATGACCTCGGATGTTAAGTCCCATAGTGCTCAGAGCCATTTGAGCCATTCCCTCATGGTAGTTCTTTCCTGTATTCCTTTTAATTTCCCACCTTTGATTCTGAGGCATTGAATGCCTAAGAGCAAAAAGTGATTCTGGCGTTCTACACATCTGTTCTTTCATGTATATACATTCCAAGAGTACGTTATTATGCGCGTGAATTTCGAAATCCGGCGGATTCGATGTTCTTGCTGGAAAGGCGGCAGCTGAAACTGTTGAACTGGAACTATATATATGCAAATTCGCATTTGAGTAAATAAGTTCTAAAGGCCCCTGAATTTGAAGTCTAAATGCAGTTTACAGTTTATATGTTCTTGTTGGACAAAAGTCAACTGAAATAATAGCACTAAAAATCAGAAATGTATGTGTCCTCACATATTTCAAAATGTAAACATCTAGAAACACATGAAAGTGGAATCTCACGAGTTATTCATTGTAACATTAGTGACAGAGAACCGAACTGTCATATTCAATAAGTTATTCTGGCAAATCAATAGTCTGGACTCCTTGAATCAATAAATGCAATAAATGTTTGGCAGGCTACAAGCTAAGATCAATAAAAGGACGACAAAGCTATTTAAGACTAGGAAAGAGCGAAAATGTTTGAAAGCATGGAGAAATATTTGGACAAGCTGAAGAGTAAAAGACCCGTTATATTATACAGATTATAATAATCCTTGTATAACCAATGTATTATTGAATTGTGTTATTAAATTATTATTAAACTGAACCGTATTAACGGCAACCGCAATTTGTATGAACATTTATATAACTGACTACAGCAGTACAATAAAGGTTATAAAATAAATAACATTAATAATAATAGTAAAATGGCAGCCAGTTGCTTTGTAAAAATTGTTATTGGTTGATGTGCAACATAACCTACCTTTATTTCTTCAGCAGGCAGTAAGAAACTAATTACAAATTTAATTACTGACTGGCCCCGCATTATGCAGAGGTAAGTACTGTATTTAATATTTGATTGCGGTCAAGAGAGAGAGAGATTTCCTCTGTGGTATGAAAAGTAGGATACGCCAGTGTTCTTGTTCATAAGTATGTACAGTCTGTATCTACTACTATACTTCCAATGCTGGTCTACAGTAGTTTAAAATTTACGAATCTTTGATCAGAATTGGTTTGTGATGCGTTGAACTCTGTAACTGCAATTTCATGATAATGTTGAAGCCCAAATTTTTTTACAAATTTGATTTGCGACCTTAATAGATAGAGATCAAATTTTACACTGTTGTAAGACCCTTACTATGAGCCACTTATTTATCAAAATCGGGGAAAATGAATCGTTTTCGATTATTTGGAGCGAAAAATTTGCTCTCTTAACTGTTGGCAGCCCACAGACATTTAATACTAATGCAGTAGCAGTGAAATACGAAATTGTTTTCTCCAGACCATTTTCCACAAATCATGTCTGATCACTTTTCGATTCGTCTCTGAGCACCGTTATGCTGTCTGCTGTCTAAATAGATTGAGAACACGAGGGAAGACGTTTTAATGGAGCAAGTGTGTTGTAGGAAGAGATGAGAGTTGGCGAATGTTTGAAGCAGAGTGAAGAAATGGCGTAACAAACATTCACAGAGACGCTTCCAGGCACTGAGGGCGCTACATACCTCGTACGTGGAAGTGATTCGAAGGCCGTGGAACACAGGAAGGTACGCGAAGCCTATGAAGAGAGGCGCTGTGAAGATGGACACGTTCATGAAGACGTACTGCGTGCCTCGAAGGTAGAGCTCCGTAGGCGTGCCGAGAAGCGTTATGCCCGAGATGAAGCTGCCAGTACAGAACACAGGTGACGCAAAAACCAGAGACAGATCAAGTACACAAATTGTGCAGAATGGTTTCCTGCAGTTCCATTGAAAACAGCTTTAGGTACTATTAAATAAATTACAGAATTTCTTTTAATGAGTTTCATGGAAAGTTTTCTTCAGAACGAGCAAAAATTTGTTATATGTAGCTTTTTCATACGGTAATACAAACTCTCATAGATGGTGGGAGAAAAGAGAAAATTATTGAGATAAGGAACCTGGAATCGAGTGACTCGAAAGTTACGTGAGGACCCACAAATCTTTATACAATGCAGAGTACAACGGGCACAAGTACAAATATCTTTATATGCTCTTCCTTAATACATACACACATCAGTGTGCTGGTTGCTTTTCCTCTGCGTTGAACAGTCTTCCCACAAAGAATTACAAACTTTACGGCCTGGTGTTTTCTGCACAGAGTTAATTGCACCACTAATTACACTGCGCCTATCAGTGTAGACTAAGATATTTACGTCCACTCGTCCCCACATCAACACTTCACCTACTGCCCATGGGAAAATAAGCGTTTATGGCTTGCTTTTGCGACAAGTACTTGGAGGTTTTAACCAACCTAAAAACATATGACTTGTAATGAATATAATTATTAGGATGTAAATGACGTAAATACTGATATAGTGTAATGAGGTACACCGTCCTGGGTCACCAAAAAATACGTCTGCTCTTATACCCGTTGCATTCTGTATACTAAGTTGATTCATGATGTGGCTTGTTGCAGACATTGTATGGAAAGCAAATACGCTCAAATATTGGCGCGAAAGAATACTGAAACCATCGTTCAGGTTTTCCCTACGTGAATTTACGAGTATTACTTGTGTGTTCCCAGAAATACTGTTTCCATTATATGCATAATATTTCGACGACCGAACCATCCGCTTCCTACAGATGCTGCAAGTTTTGCTATATGTGTAGTCGCTGCCTGGGATCCAACCAGACTGCGGACTATTGTTCGCTATTTACACCTGGGTTTGATTCCCGACACCTACTATGTCTTTTGATGCTTTATTAATTTTCGTAGCTCGAGAAGATATACCGTGAAACTCAAATTTGCGTTGACGGAATATCAGAGCGAGCTCTCAAAAGGAAAAGAGTATCAAAGGGCGTAGTGGGTGTCGGGAATCTAAGTCCACAGCAAGCTTTGTGAATTTATTCCAAGAATGAGAAATCCTTTGTTACCGAATATGGTTTTTTGGAGCGTACTATTTTTCATCCCGACATCTACTACGCTCATTGATGTTTTTGTTTTGTTTTTCGGAGCACGCTTAGATATTCCGTCGGTCATCGAATGGGAATGACCTAAAACAAAATCTGACAACCTACTCAAAAGAGAGAACTCTTATTTAATGTCAAGACACACTAAGAAAAAGAAAAGCTGTTAAATATAAAACGAAAAGACACTATCATTATTTGAAGAGTATAGCGGTTTCATGAACTTGTTTGTTACTGAAAATTTTGCACGACCACATTGTAAACCTAGAAATAAATGATAGTGCCAAGTTTGCAGTGTTCTTTTTTTCTCTTTGCTTCTGTGACGAATTTTCCATCAGCGTAAGCTGTTTGGAATTGACAGTGCAAAGATTACTAACAGGTGTTTAGTTCTGCTTCCAGAAGCACGCTCTTTTCAAAACTCAAAGTCCTGTATTTCAAAGTGATCGAAATACCCATTATCGCACATTCACTCACTTGCATTTATTTGCAGCAACCTTTCTTCCTGTCCGTGACACTTTCTTGTCAAAAAATCTGGACGTTGCATTGTTGTTGTTGTTGTTGTTGTCTTCAGTCCTGAGACTAGTTTGATGCAGCTCTCCATGCTACTCTAGCCTGTGCAAGCTTCTTCATCTCCCAGTACTTACTGCAACCGACATCCTTCTGAATCTGCTTAGTGTATTCATCTCTCGATCTCCCTCTACGATTTTTACCCTCCACGCTGCCCTCCAATGCTAAATTTGGGATCCCTTGATGCCTCAGAACATGTCCTACCAACCGGTCCCTTCTTCTTGTCAAGTTGTGCCATAAACTCCTCTTTTCCACAATTCTATTCAATACCTCCTCATTAGTTATGTGATCTACCCATCTAATCTTCAGCATTCTTCTGTAGCACCACATTTCGAAAGCTTCTATTCTCATCTTGTCCAAACTAGTTATCGTCCATGTTTCAGTTCCATACATGGCTACACTCCATACAAATGCTTTCAGAAACGACTTCCTGACACTTAAATCTATACTCGATGTTAACAAATTTCTCTTCTTCAGAAACGCTTTAATTGCCATTGCCAGTCTACATTTTATATCTTCTCTACTTCGACCATCATTAGTTATTTTGCTCCACAAATAGGAAAACTCCTTTACTACTTTAAGTGTCTCAATTCCTAATCTAATTCTCTCAGCATCACCGACTTAATTCGACTACATTCCATTACCCTCGTTTTGCTTTTGTTGATGTTCATCTTATATCCTCCTTTCAAGACACTGTCCATTCCGTTCAACTGCTCTTCCAGGTCCTTTGCTGTCTCTGACACAATTAGAATGTCATCGGCGAACCTCAACGTTTTTATTTCTTCTCCATGGGCGTTAATACCTACTCCGAATTTTTCTTTTGTTTCATGTACTGCTTGCTCAAAATACAGATTGAATAACACCGGGGAGAGTCTACAACCCTGTCTCACTCCCTTCCCAACCGCTGCTTCCCTTTAATGCCCCTCGGCACTTATAACTGCCATCTGGTTTCTGTACAAATTGTAAATGGCCTTTCGCTCCCTGTATTTTGCCCCTGCCACCATTAGAATTTGAAAGAGAGTATTCCAGTCCACACTGTCAAAAACTTTCTCTAAGTCTACAAATGCTAGAAATGTAGGTTTGCCTTTCCTTAATCTATTTTCTAAGTTAAGTCGTAGGATCAGTATTGCCTCACGTGTTCCAATATTTCTGCGGAATCCAAACTGATTTTCCCCGAGGTCGGCTTCTACCAGTTTTTCCATTCGTCTGTATAGAATTCGCCTTAGTACTTTGCAGCTGTGACTTTTTAAACTGATAGTTCGGTAATTTTCACATCTGTCAACACCTGCTTTCTTTGGGATTGGAATTATTATATTCTTCTTGAAGTCTGAGGGTACTTCGCCTGTCTCATACATCTTGCTCACCAGATGGTAGAGTTTTGTCAGGATTGGCTCTCCCAAGGCCGTCAGTAGTTCCAATGGAATGCTGTCTACTCACGGGGCCTTGTTTCGACTCAGGTCTTTCAGTGCTCGGTCAAACTCTTCACGCAGTATCGTATCTCCGATTTCATCTTCATCTACAGCCTCTTCCGTTTCCATAATATTGTCCTCAAGTACATCGCCCTTGTATAGACCCTCTATATACTCCTTCCACGTTTCTGCTTTCCGTTCTTTGCGTAGAACTGGGTTTCCATCAACGATCTTGATATTCACACAAGTGGCTCTCTTTTCTCCAAAGGTCTCTTTAATTTTCCTGTAGGCAGTATCTATCTTACCCCTAGTGAGATAAGCCTCTACATCCTTACATTTGTCCTCTAGCCATCCCTGCTTAGCCATTTTGCACTTTCTGTCGATCTCATTTTTGAAACGTTTGTATTCCTTTTTGCCTGCTTCATTTACTGCGTTTTTATATATTTCTCCTTTCATCAATTAAATTCAGTATTTTATCTGTTACCCAAGGATTTCTACTAGCCCTTATCTTTTTACCCACTTGATCCTCTGCTGCCTTCACTACTTCACCCCTCAGAACTACTCATTCCTCTTCTACTGTATTTCTTTCCCCCATTCCTGTCAATTGTTGCCTTGTGCTCTCCCTGAAACTCTGTACAACCTCTGGTTTAGTCAGTTTATCCAGGTCCCATCTCCTTAAATTCCCACCTTTTTGCAGTTTCTCCAGTTTTAATCTACAGTTCATAACCAACAGACTGTGGTCAGAGTCCACATCTGCCCCTGGAAATGTCATACAATTTAATGCCTGGTTCCTAAATCTCTGTCTTACCATTATATAATCTATCTGATACCTTCTAGTATCTCCAGGATTCTTCCATGTATACAACCTTCTTTTATGATTCTTGAACCAAGTATTAGCTATGATTAAGTTATGCTCTGTGCAAAATTCTACCAGACGGCTTCCTCTTTCATTTCTCTCCCCAAATCCATATTCACCCACTATGTTTCCTTCTCTCCCTTTTCCTACTCTCGAATTCCAGTCACCCATGACTATTAAATTTCCGTCTCCCTTCACTACCTCAATAATTTATTTTATGTCATCATACATTTCATCAACCATGGCATTACATATAAACTTATTCGTTATCAGTCGGTGATGGCAGATCCGACTGCCATGAACATTTAGTCTCACACTACTTCATTGCGAAGGCACTCAGCAGTTTGTCTTGTGAACATACTACTAAACTGGCACCCGAGCCACTTGCTTGAAACACCTTTCTAGTAGTAAAAGTGGTGGCAGACTATCTTGCAGTTTTTGTGACTTACACCACTTGGAAGCTAAACACCCCCCCCCCCCCCCCCATGTGTGTTTTTATTTAAAAATAATAATTCGAGTATAAATTTATTGCTAGTGAATAATGCAATGACATTTTGCTCTTCTGTGTATTATTAACCAGTATTAAGGATGGGTTTTGCGTTTGTTCATCGCATGCAGTTGCTGTCAGTGTCCGCAACTTTGATTTTCTTTTATGAAAACAGACCTTTTGCTTGAAGTTTAGGCTATTATCCAGAGTGTTAGTATGACAAGGTAAGGTTTTGGTAACTTCAGAATTGCTGGTTACAAGGCGCAGTACAGCATCGTTTCTTTCAACTTTCTATTAACTTGTTAACCTTTAAAGACCTAAAACAGCAACCCCATCTCGCGTCGATTCCTTCAACTTACTGTAATCAATAACCTTCAGAAATGACTGCTAACTATTCATTTGCAGAATCTGATAGTGCCAGCCTGTGGAAATAGTGTGTGATGTCACTACATGGCGTCATACGTAGACAACAGAGGACCATTTGCATTGCACACTATTTATCGTAATTGAGCTCGTTCATGACTGTAATTACTACGTGATTGGACGCGAATTGTTTATCGTTATTTTGTGTGAACTAGACTGGACAGTCTGTATGTGTTCGATCAAACTACGATCTTCTTTTTACTGCCAAAATGCTATTTCGTTCTTAAGTGTCCACTTACAGAAGTAATTACAACGGAGGTCCCAAAATTACGGTATTAGAGTTCCTGGAGGATGAACCAGTAAGGAACAAATTGTTATCAAGTAGTCACAGGAAGAACTTCACTTATTATTCAGATTCAGGGCTTGAGTTCTTTTTCTTTTTTAAAAAAGAGGTTTATTGTAATGATGAAGTGCACGGTTTAGCGTGTTCGTAATTGAACGTCGTGCAAATGCTTTTTCGAGAACGTTAGCTTCCTTACATTCACATGGTACTACATTCCCTCTTTAGTATTTGTTGCTCGTTCAAATCGGTCTGGCTGCAGTAACCTATTCAGTTCAGTTTCCTGCTGGTAAAACTCTCAACCTATTGCAGAACGATAATAAATGTCGTAGAGATCTACTCAGTAAATGTAAACTAAATTAAGAGTAGCTACCATATCAGCATATCTCCCATATACTAGGGGTGACTAGGCCATCTTCAGAAACCTGATGTTCAAAATCCATGCCAATAACACAGCGTAACACTCAGATAGTACAATTCGAAATTAGGCTACTTTTATTTAAAATTATCTACAGAGATCCACAAAATGGAGAAATGCATGAGTAGGTGAATATAGCAAATGGAAAGAGAGGATTTTGGTTATTTTACGGAATTTACAGGCCATTATCAGATGTAAGTATAAAATAACCTGTGAACACATGTGTAAAATGGTAAAGGAGTGTCTTGGTTCAAATGGCTCTGAGCACTATGGAACTTAACATCGGAGGTCATCAGTCCCCTAGAACTTAAACCTAACCAACCTAAGGACATCACACACATCCATGCCCGAGGCAGTATTCGAACCTGCGACCGTAGCAGTCACAGTGCTCAGGACTGAAGCGCATAGAACCGCTCGGCCACATCGGCCGGGTAAGGTGTATCTTCTCAGTTCGTTGTGCAAGCTATATTAATTCCTGGGTATGTAGCTCAGACAGACCCTACGTGTAAGTACCTTACATTTCCTTCATAAGGATCCAATAAAACTGTTTGAAAGTACCTGTGTACATATGTTTCTGATTTTATGCAGCACGTAAGTGGCCATGTTTTAGCTTTCTTCGAACTGTCACTTTTTTTTGGATGCACTAATATATTGACTTTGAAATTATAATTTAAAAAAAGATATACAAAAGGACCTTGCAGATTTTCCATAAACACCCTATCATTTGAAATAGGTCATAATTAAACATTAAGTACAAACGTTTTTGACAGCTACGTAATCACCAACTTGTAGCAATTACATTACTTTCTTTCGAAATACCTTGCAGGGTTGTGTTTAGTTGCCATTATACATTCATTTTTGAAGGTAAGCCTATCCCTTTTCAGAAGGATGATGATCTTTTGGAAACACAAATTTGAAATCACATGAAAGGACATCTATTAAGTGCCTCCCTCCAAAAACGACGTTTCAAGTCAGGTGCAGTTCCACTCGTGCTGTCAGACTGTCCTTCCTACTTGTCAAAAGAAGAGAGCACACGTGAAGGGCAGAAGCTTGAGAATGAACTGTTAACAGCACAGCTGCAGTATTGTCTGTTTACTCAAAGAGACTACGATGATGCTTTCTGTAACAATTAAACATATTCTGTTGCAAAATTTTCATGTATGTGCTTGGTACAGATCCATAAATAAACCATTAATTTGAAGTATGTAATGCTTTCCTGTTTACATATCTCTCAACATACAGGCTTTCATTTCGCACCGGTTTATGTAAGATGATGAGTCCACCCCCCTCCCCTCTCCCGCATCCCCCACCCCCGCCCCCACGCAAAAAAGATAAAAAAGAGAAACATTTACACCTTAAAAATTGCACCTGATGCTTCATGTTCAGTTTCATCTTTCTGGTATGTTACATACCTTGTGTCACCCTGTCCCTCGACTTTGCTCCTTATTTCTCGGAAATACACGGAACAGCAGGGCATTGATTTAGCATTGCAGAGCGGCATTTTTCGTTCGGCAACGCTCTCTGAGTTCGGCTGAATCGTGAAGTCAGCGCTGTATAACCTTCGCTATTTGTTCATTGTATGAAGGACGTTCAAAGGTCCAGTGGCTGTTTGCACAAAAAGAGACAGTCAGGCAGTCTATCGTGGCAATCCTTGAACGGGAATGACAAAAGAAGGGCATAAGAACTCTCAATTCGCATAAGCGACAGGTACTGCGTGTTTGCTGTGAAACGCCATTAAAATACACTCCTGGAAATTGAAATAAGAACACCGTGAATTCATTGTCCCAGGAAGGGGAAACTTTATTGACACATTCCTGGGGTCAGATACATCACATGATCACACTGACAGAACCACAGGCACATAGACACAGGCAACAGAGCATGCACAATGTCGGCACTAGTACAGCGTATATCCACCTATCGCAGCAATGCAGGCAGCTATTCTCCCATGGAGACGATCGTAGAGATGCTGGATGTAGTCCTGTGGAACGGCTTGCCATGCCATTTCCACCTGGCGCCTCAGTTGGACCAGCGTTCGTGCTGGACGTGCAGACCGCGTGAGACGACGCTTCATCCCGTCCCAAACATGCTCAATGGGGGACAGATCCGGTGATCTTGCTGGCCAGGGTAGTTGACTTACACCTTCTAGAGCACGTTGGATGGCACGGGATACATGCGGACGTGCATTGTCCTGTTGAAACAGCAAGTTCCCTTGCCGGTCTAGGAATGGTAGAACGATGGGTTCGATAACGGTTTGGATGTACCGTGCACTATTCAGTGTCCCCTCGACGATCACCAGTGGTGTACGGCCAGTGTAGGAGATCGCTCCCAACACCACGATGCCGGGTGTTGGCCCTGTGTGCCTCGGTCGTATGCAGTCCTGATTGTGGCGCTCACCTGCACGGCGCCAAACACGCATACGACCATCATTGGCACCAAGGCAGAAGCGACTCTCATCGCTGAAGACGACACGTCTCCATTCGTCCCTCCATTCACGCCTGTCGCGACACCACTGGAGGCGGGCTGCACGATGTTGGGGCGTGAGCGGAAGACGGCCTAACGGTGTGCGGGACCGTAGCCCAGCTTCATGGAGACGGTTGCGAATGGTCCTCGCCGATACCCCAGGAGCAACAGTGTCCCTAATTTGCTGGGAAGTGGCGGTGCGGTCCCCTACGGCACTGCGTAGGATCCTACGGTCTTGGCGTGCATTCGTGCGTCGCTGCGGTCCGGTCCCAGGTCGACGGGCACGTGCACCTTCCGCCGACCACTGGCGACAACATCGATGTACTGTGGAGACCTCACGCCCCACGTGTTGAGCAATTCGGCGGTACGTCCACCCGGCCTCCCGCATGCCCACTATACACCCTCGCTCAAAGTCCGTCAACTGCACATACGGTTCACGTCCACGCTGTCGCGGCATGCTACCAGTGTTAAAGACTGCGATGGAGCTCCGTATGCCACGGCAAACTGGCTGACACTGACGGCGGCGGTGCACAAATGCTGCGCAGCTAGCGCCATTCGACGGCCAACACCGCGGTTCCTGGTGTGTCCGCTGTGCCGTGCGTGTGATCATTGCTTGTACAGCCCTCTCGCAGTGTCCGGAGCAAGTATGGTGGGTCTGACACACCGGTGTCAATGTGTTCTTTTTTCCATTTCCAGGAGTGTACAATGCAAAAAGAATTTAAAGATTTAGTTGACAATGAAAGAGGAAAAATTTACAATGATCACAGATAGGATTCATTGTTCTCTACGTCAAAAGGCACTTGTGCCAAATTTGTAGCCGTGGAGCCCATGAAGAAATTGGTGGTACGAGTAGTAAAATTTCTGAAGCCACACACATTATTCTTTTCTCAGTTGCAACAGTTTTCAAAGGAACTGAATGAAGAGTATAGGACTTCATACACTACCGTAGGTTAAACTTGTTAAGCCAAGAGGCATGCCGGGAACGATTCTTCGATCTAAAATTCTCTATTGTTTAATTTCTAAAGGAGAAAGGAGTTTAGGAACGAAAGTTAGAGCATCTAGAATGGACTGCAGACTTGGCCTTTTAAGTGGACTTTGCTGCTCACTGCCCACTGTAAGATTTTGCAACGTAACCTCTTTCTGATTTGATAGGGACGCACTTAAACAGTAGGTCATGTTGTAGAACATAAACATTCTAATAATGACAGTCCAGTTCCCTAAACACATAGGCGCTTAGGGAAACGCAAAGTCTGAAGAATTCGTTGTATCCTTGAAAGAATAACAAGGATAGTCTTATAAAGAGTTTGAGGAGACTGTCAGTCTTACATCTGTTAACAAGCTGTTCACGAGACAGTTCGCCGTTTCAATTGAAAGCGCTCCTGTGCATGTGCAGATCTAACTATGTGAACTGCTAGGTAATGCAAGTTTTAATTACAAATCTTTTTGTGTTAAAACTGACACGTCTACATTGCTTTCATCAGGTGAGTTTCCAAGTCTCTATAATAAGGCTGCAAAAGTGCTACGACATTTCGATCGATATGTTTGTGTTGAATGGAATGGACAATGCCTTGAAAGGCAGATATGAGATGAACATCAACAAAAGCAAAACGAGGTTAATGGAATGTAGTCGGATTAAGTCGGGTGATGCTGAGGGAATTAGATTAGGAAATGAGACACTTAAAGTAGTAAAGAAGTTCTGCTATATCAGGAGCAAAATAACTGATGATGGTCGAAGTAGAGGATATAAAATGTAGGCTGGCAATGGCAAGGAAGGCGTTTCTGAAGAAAAGAAATTTAACATCGAGTATAGATTTAAGTGTCAGGAAGTCGTTTCTGAAAGCATTTGTATGGAGTGTAGCCATGTAGGGAAGTGAAACATGGACGATAAATAGTTTGGACAAGAAGAGAATAGAAGCTTTCGGAATGTGGTGCTACAGAAGAATGCTGAAGATTAGATGGGTAGATCACATAACTAATGAGGAGGTATTGAATAGAATTGTGGAGAAGAGGAGTTTCTGGCACAACTTGTGAAGAAGAAGGGACCGGTTGGTAGGACATGTTCTGAGGCATCAAGGGATCACCAATTTCGTATTGGAGGGCAGCGTGGAGGGTAAAAGTCGTAGAGTGAGACGAAGAGATGAATACACTAAGCAGATTCAGAAGGATGTAGGTTGCAGGAGGTACTGGGAGATGGAAAAGCTTGCACCAGAATAAGTAGCATGGAGAGCTGCATCAAACCAGTCTCTGGACTGAAGACCACAACAACATGTCTGTGTGAAAGATATATGGTCGATTATGAAACTAAGTGCCACGATGATGTGGCAACTTGAGTGTGAAACTCTGTGAAACTGTCTGCGAGTGCCCATATGTCAACAGTTTGTACTATATAAAAATTTTATTATGTCTTCAGCGCTTCAAAAATAAATAATACAGAACATTTGTTTTTTTGTGACGTATGTTGTTGAGAAAGGCGAAACATAAAACGAAGTAGTATGCAGTGTGACTGCACAGCCATTTAGACGCGGTGATTGACAGCTTTCCTCTCTTCCTCCTCCTCGTTCTCAGACGGAGTGGACTGGCATTGGAGGAAATGTGATGCAAGGCTGAGAGCTTTGGCATTAGGACAGTATGTCTACTCACTATTTTTTATTTCTCATGATGTGAGCATTAAGAGAAGGAAAACATTCTCTCTTTCTAACTATTTCAACTAGAACAGCGAAATTTTTTAATGCATGAGAACACTTTAAGACATTGACGGAAATATAGTTAGCTTGCAGACAAAAGCGAATTCCACCAAATTTATTATGTACTTTGTGGATACTCACCTTGACCAAGTGGGACATATAAATGGAGAAGCTATATGAACCTTGAAAAACAATCACTTCGTCATTTGCAATTAATGTTTTGTTTTCCCGTCTTACGTTTACTGAAATTGAAAAGAAGTTTTTCACCAGTAGTGTTTCAATTATATTCACAAAGCGCAGTCTGTGTTCACTGTGCCTTTTCCTCTTGTTTACATATTCTGATCGTCACTGTTTATTCCTTCGTTCCTAGCGGTGGTTGAAGTCGAGGAAAACATGGTTACTTATGTGCAAAAAAATAGTTCAAATGGCTCTGAGCATTATGGGACTTAACAGCTATGGTCATCAGTCCCCTAGAACTTAGAACCGCTTAAACCTAACTTTTCTAAGGACATCACACACATACATGCCCGAGGCTGGGTTCGAACCTGCGACTGTAGCGGTCGCGCGGTTCCAGACTGAAGAGTCTTTTTTTTAATCTTATTTTATTCGTTTTAGATCATTGCATCTGTTCTGGGCGGACGTCGCAAGACGCCCCTTTCAGTTCGTCGTTGATCCATTACCTCAGTTCTTTTTATTACAGAGGGCAGTTAACCCTCTGACCGAACATGCTGAACTACCGGTTCGGCATGCCTAGAACCTCTCGGCCACACCGGCCGGCGCTTATTAGCACTTTGCGATTCCTCGCCTTTTAGAAACTCGTTGTTTCTTTTGTGGCATTTCCGAATTTTTCCACTGTAGTTCACATCTGTAAACTTCACAAAAGTTATTTTCATAAAAATCGAACTGTAGTTTCACCTGTTCCACTCTCAAGAATGTGCAATCATGCGATTCTTTTCTTCTGACTCCAGCCTACTTCTACAACTAACGGGAGACATTAAAACATGTAAACCGAGAGGAAAAGACACCATTGGTCACAGATAATTTATATATATGAGCAAAGCTCTCTGGTGGCAAACTTCTTATAAACTGCAGTGAAATAAGAATGGGAGAACACAATACATGTAAGTTTGTGAACAAAAGCAAAGTCTGGTGAAAAACTTCTCTGAAAGTACAGTAAATTTAAGACGGGAAAAACAGCAGTAGCTGATGCATGACACCTACTGCGGAACACGGATGTGCAAATAAACACACAACATAATGTTATTTCGAAACCATTTAACGATAAGTTACAAATAAAACAATTATGTCATTTCAAAGACGAAAATTGCGTTTTCACAAAGCATCAGAGAGTAAAATCGATGTTTTCGCGAATTTTTTACTTCTAAGTCCCTTTACCTAAAGGACACTGCGACCGGCTGCGACTACGCCTGATGACGTCACGGACTAGTGCACAGGATTTTTATTTTTTTTAAAGAGGTGTTGATGATGCTCGTGCTTCGCTCAGTGTCGAATATCGCGAAATCAACCAAAATCGTTTCTTGATGCTATAAATACTGAAGGTTGTGCGACATGATTCAAGAGACTCGGACTGAAATCTACCTGAGTCAAGGACATTCCTACGCACTTGCCTTCAATCAGTCATTCCACCAACACCGAACTGGTTGTTTTCGAGACAAATGGTCGCGGGAGTAGAAAAGCAGCTGCAATCGATTACTACTAGAAACACATCTGGATCAGATACGAAAATCATAAGACTCTGCAGGATTATGTGAAAGAACTTGCTTCCCTTCTAGCAGCAAGACATCTGACGTCGCTGGTCTCTCGAAGCGTACCAATCGACTGAAGCAGATGGGTCATAGGGCGCTATAGTACCCTATATCGCTGAGGTCAATCACTTGTAGAATTATTTCATTTTACGAGGTTTTTAGAGAACGAGAATCTCCTCTAAGTAATTCGAAAGTAGAGATCTTGTGAAACTCATCTCCCTCTGTACCTGTATAAAATCCACTGCTCAAGTTCATGCCATGTTTTCTCAGGAAGGCACCTGGCACAGTCCCACAGTGTCTTTTAGTGAAATGACTACAATATTGTAAATAAGTTATACAGAAATGCAACCAGCCACTTTTTTGAATAATTATGTTTTATTCTATGAACCGGTTATCGAACCTTTTCAGGTTCATCTTCAGATTGTTTCAGGAAGTTACATCATTTCTGCTAGCATAATGTTGGGTGGTGGCTCTCTATGACATAAAGATGGGTCACACTTAAGTGTATCGCCATGACTGTAGCTTATCTGTCGATATGGATGTAAATTTAATTTTTACTTACTGCGGCAGTATAGGCGACTTTTTTCGATTACTGTCCATCTGTCTGCCTCAATTTTGATGCCCAGTAGTTACATTAGTATACACACATCCACACAAACTATATTAATTTACACTCTGACAATGAGACTTTTCCAGCATCCATCATGCGCTTTACAACTGTTGCTTCTAACAAAAATCTTGACAAAAAGAGATGGCATAGGCCTACTTTGTACAGAGATGTAATTTGTTGTTCTTTACATGTACAAACAAGATGTACCGTAAAATACCTACGAAATTTCATCCGGAGCGACCTTAAGTTGAATGACCACATAAAACAAATTGGAAAAGCTGATGACAGACTGGGATTTGTAAGAAGAATCCTAAGGAAATTTCTTTCACTCACGAAAGAAGTGACTTACAAAGCGCTTGTTCGACCGATCCATGGGTGTGGTTATCACTGTCTGACACTTACCAGATTCGATGAAGGGAAGAGATATACGAGTTCAGTCGAACAACGGCGCCGTTCGTCGAGGGATCGTTTATTCGTCAGGAGAGCATTACGGAGGATATGCTCAACAAAGTTCAGTACCAGCCGCTACACTTTTTTTTTCCTTATTGATTTTCAATTCCCCCCGAAGGGAGCGGGCTGGCAGCAGCTTAGTACGCTGCTCTACAGCGTACAGACTTTTGTTTTTTAAAAACGGAAGAAGAAAATAAACAAGAAAAACAGGCGATAAAACGATGACTTAAAGTGTAAAATGGCGGAAAAATGCGGAAAGTTAAAACAGAAAGCAAAAGGGGTTGGCTATGTTAATAAAAGACACAGGAATCAGACAAGTAACATAGTACACACACAATTAAAAAACATGGCGACAGTCTGGTTTCTGTTCGCAAGCGAGAAAAAGCACACCCAGCGACAGTATGATGGCCGTTCGCAACACTTCCCAAAAACCACAACACGGAACATTCACTGTAAAACACTCACTGTAAAACACTGCACGAAAATGGCGGCACAAAGATGACACTCCCGAACCAATGGCAGAGAGGGTGGGGAGAGGGGGGTCCACCCGCTACACGAGACGTGTTGTGCATTTATAAGAGGTTTAGTATCGAATATCCGAGAGAGTACGTTCCGGAAAGAATTGGATGACGTATGACCTCTCACGTGCGTCTCGTGAAATGATCACGTCGAAAACATTCCAGAAATTAGAGTAGATGCAGACCTTTACCGACACTTTGTACGCCATATTCGCGAATGAAGCAGGAAAAGAATGTCAGATAGTTATACCTTCCGCAACACACCGTCAGGTGGCTTTCCGGAGAGTAGAAGCTTAGCGGAAGTAAACCGTAATGCAGGCTCGTCCAAAATGTGCCCCTGGGGCGCTAGCGCCCGCGATCGCCCGCGGCCAGCGCCCCGGGCGAATTCGTATGTTGTCGCAGTGGCCGAGCCGTGCCGCTTAGCTGGCCGTGCGAACCGCCCGAACACCAGCCGATAGATATATTTGTTCGCCCGTTTTCCCTTCGGGCAAAGGACGTTCAAATGGTTCAAATGGCTCTGAGCACTATGGGACTTAACATCTGAGGTCATCAGTCCCCTAGAACTTAGAACTACTTAAACCTAACTAACCTAAGGACATCACACACATCCATGCCCGAGGCAGGATTCGAACCTGCGACCGTAGCAGTCCAGCTAGACCACCGCGGCCGGCGCAGAGGACGTGTCACAAGTGCTTCAACTAGAGCTGATTGGCCTACAGTGGCCGTCTGAAGGACCGCTTTCTTATGTGTAAAACTTCGGATGACTTTTTCAGCTGTCTTCCATGAGAGATATATCCTCTATTGCACAAGCACGCGGCCAAAGATCTCTCAATGTTTGGTTCCACGTATATTTGTGACCGCTTTTTCTCTCTTTTAAAGCTTGCTAAAACTTAGAACCGTTCATTCTTTGGCGATAAAATTTGACGAATTCTTTGAGGTTAGCAGTCTCAAAGAATATTGTACCAAGCCTAGACAAAATAGTTTCCTCGAAAAAGAAAAACGTGTAAAATTTTGTCTTCTTTGACAATGTTGACTGTAAGAATTAAACAGCTTTATAACCTTAATTCTATATTAATGAGTTTTCAAACTCGGTCAGTTAAAATTATTACGTACAAAACAGCAAGCTAAGGATCCGATTTCTAAACTATGAAAAGGGATACAAAAAATTGTAACTACTAACAGTAAGAATGAGACTCTATATCCCTTACATAAAATTAATTCTACAACAGAATATTTTGCTTACGTTGGATCTGACCGCAGTGCTGTGCGGTCTCACTCGCTTTGCAGTCCTCTCTCTCTCTCTTTCTCTCTCGCTCGCTCCTATGCCGACACTAGCGACACACGGTCGCGGACGGGGCGCTGAACTACAGTGCCTTGCGCCCGCGGGGCGCGGGCGCGCCCGCCGAGCGCAATTCTTGGATGTGCCTGCCGTAATGCGTTCGATTTTGCGCGGGATTATCCGAGCGGTCTTGGGCGCTGCAGTCATGGACTGTGCGGCTGGTCCCGGCGGAGGTTCGAGTCCTCCCTCGGGCATGGGTGTGTTTGTTTGTCCTTAGGATAATTTAAGTTAAGTAGTGTGTAAGCTTAGGGACTGATGACCTTAGCAGTTAAGCCCAATAAGATTTCACTCACATTTGAACACCTTTTGCGTTCGATTTCACGTTAATACTGAGCTGTAAACAACGATCTGTTCCCACCGAATCCGCACAATTTGATTGAAGCTCAAATATTAGTCCGTGCCAATTACTGTTGGAGGCAATGCTCAAAAAACAGGCCTCATCAAATAAGTTGTAGCTCCATGGATAATTTGGAGCTTCCGCAGCAGTTCAGCTGCACCAGTGGGAGGCAGCCGTTTGGCGCAGCAACGAGGCTGTTTACACATCACGGCTAGGTCAAGAACTACAGAATAGCAGCGCAGCGGTAGGATGAAGCTGTTGCAGGATGAGCCAAGACGCCTCCTAAACGTCAGCCCACGGGTTTGTTATCCCGAACGTGACTTGAAACAGCACACCAGCGCACCAGCTGCTAGTGCCACGTGCTCCTTTCCGAACTTCGTGCACCGACAGGCAGCCTCCTTACCACTCCCACAACGACCTGACTTCTGGTCTAGAGGGCAGCGGAACGAGGCCGGGGCAGTAAGCCGCCCACCCTTCCCTGCTGGTGTGGTTGCTTGGGTGTCACTCGCCGACACTGGACGGGCCGTGATCCAGCAGAATCTGGCATCTGCTGAGAGCAATGCGATAGTTTTCAGCACCGATGGCTCCTTCCGCGAGTATCCGTGTTGCACTGATTGGGAAGCATGCCAATGCGTAAGCCCCTGGAGTTACAGGGTGTCCGAAAAGACTTTCCCTCATTACATAAATTGATAACTCAGGCTAGAAGTAAGATACAAATATGAGACTTGTGTCGAATTGTTTACAACTATCAAAGTTTTTTTCTGTTTTAGGTTCGCAGTACGTAAGTAGTGGATGAGGTGCAGTGCCCAAGAAACCATGTTAACCAGTGAGGAGAAGGCACAGTGTGCCCTGTGGTACCATGAGACACGATCACCAACCGCAGTGCAGAGACTCTTCCAGACAACATTTGGAAGGAATCCACCTGATGTCAAGAGCATTAAAGCCTGGTATGAGAAGTTCAAGAACACAGGATCGGTTGCTGACCTTCCGAGGTCTGGTCGACCAATAACCTAAGCAGACAGGGTGGAAGCTGTAAGGCAGTCTTTTCTGCGAAGTCCGAAGAAATCGGTGCGTAGGGCCTCATGTGAATTACAGATGCCAAAAAGCTCTCTCCATCACATTTTACATAAACGTTTTGCCGGCCGCGGTGGCCGTGCGGTTCTGGCGCTGCAGTCCGGAACCGCGGGACTGCTACGGTCGCAGGTTCGAATCCTGCCTCGGGCATGGGTGTGTGTGATGTCCATAGGTTAGTTCGGTTTAAGTAGTTCTAAGTTCTAGGGGACTTATGACCTAAGATGTTGAGTCCCATAGTGCTCAGAGCCATTTGAACCATTTGAACCACGTAAACGTTTATTGTTTCGTGCATACAAAGTGCAAATAGTTCAGGCTTTGTTGCCCAATGACAGTACACGTCTATACGACTTTGCTGTCGAAATGCTATCACGTATTGAGGACGATGATGGTTATTCAGGCAAATTGCCTTTTCCGACGAAGCGACCTTTTTTGTCAGTGGAGTAGTGAATCGCCATAATGTGCGCATTTGGGGTTCACAACCCCCTGGCAAGGTCATGGAGTGCACCAGAGGCAGTCAAAAGGTGAATGTTTGGTGCGCGCTATTGCACGATCGAATTATCGGGCCATTCTTCTTCGCTGAGGCTACCATCACATCTGCAGTGTATCTGGACATGTTGTAACTGTATGCTGTTCTTTAGTTGCTTCAGTATCACCCAGATGTCTTCTTTCAGCAAGACGGTGCACCGCCTCATTGGGGTTTGGACGTCCGTGCCTATCTCGATATGACCTCTCCTGGGCGATGGATTGGTCCTGATGGGCCAACGGTTTGGTCTCCACGCTCTCCTGACATAACCCTATTAGTCTTCTTTTTATGGGGTTATGTTAAGGACGAGGTCTACCGAACACGTGTACCAGATCTTAAGACCCTGCGTCAACGGATAACCACAGTCGTTGAATCGATCCCTCCAGTGATTTTGGCTAATGTGTGGACGGAAATTGAACATCGCCCTTGATGTGCTACGTTCTACCAAGGGTGCTCATGTGGAAGTTTACTGATGTGTGAAAAAAACGTTGATAGTTTGTAAACAATTAGACGCCAGTTTCATATTTGTATCTTACGTCTAGCCTGAGTTATCAATTTATGTAATCAGGGAAAGACTTTTCGGACACCCTGTACTATTCATTGTTGCGAACATCATGGCCTGGTGGCCATCACCTCGCTTTCGCTAGACGCCATCCTCCCCACGTCCTCTTAGTGGGCCCCACACACAAGCGACGGAACGCAGAGATCAAACAATCGCTTGGTAGATCGCACGTATATGGGCAAACCGCAGTTATACGTCGCTGATCGCCGATGCAAAATGGCTGGCTGGATGTTCAAATGGTTCAAATGGCTCTGAGCACTATGGGACTTAACATCTGTGGTCATCAGTCCCCTAGAACTTAGAACTACTTAAACCTAACTAACCTAAGGACATTTCACAACATCTGCGGTCATCAGTCCCCTAGAACTTAGAACTACTTAAACCTAACTAACCTAAGGACATCACACACATCCATGCCCGAGGCAGGATTCGAACCCGCGACCGTAGCGGTCGCGCGGTTCCGGACTGAGCGCCTAGAACCGCGAGACCACCGCGGCCGGCTGCTGGCTGGATGTTAGCAGCGATGTGTGACAGTAAAGTTGCGACACGTTTCTCTACTTATTAATCGTGATTGTGCAGTTTCGTTTCATTTCGCTCTGCCCACCTGGGGTAAATTCTTTACTTCAGAATCTATAGTAACTCAGAGAGCAAACTACTCTTAAAAGCATAGTAACTCCTGAGTTTCCATTTATATTAAGATCAAATTCTGAAGAAATTTGTATTTTGAAGCATGTGCTGCAGAAGAAGAATTGATGGAAAGCTTATAATAGTAGCGACAATACACTAGGCTCCGCCAGGTGATTTTGAATTAGATATGAAGCAATTCGGCCTTGCCACAGTTTGCCACAGTGGATACCCCGGTACCCTTGAGATCACCAAAGTTAAGCGCTGTCGGACCTGGCCGGCACTTGGATGGGTGACCATCCAGGCCGCCATGCGGTGTTGCCATTTTTCGGGGTGCACTCAGCCTCGTGATGCCAATTCAAATTGTTCAAATGGCTCTGAGCACTATGGGACTTAACTTCTGAGGTCATCAGTCCCCTAGAACTTAGAACTACTTAAACCTAACTAACCTAAGGACATCACACACATCCATGCCCCAGGCAGGATTCGAACCTGCGACCGTAGCGGTCGCGCGGTTCCAGACTGTAGCGCCTAGAACCGCTCGGCCACCCGTCCGGCGTGATGCCAATTGAGGAGCTACTCGTCCGAATAGTAATCGCCCCGGTCACAGAAAACCGTCACAACGACCGGGAGAGCGGTGTGGTGACCCCACGCCTCTCCTTCTGCATCCTCAACTTAGGATGACACGGCGGTCGGATGGTCCCGATGGGTCCCTTGCAGCCTGAAGACAGAGTGCTATGAAACGATTAAATGCGCTATTCAAATTTTTAATTACCAAATAGAGTGACTTACCGTAATACGAGTAGTAAGGAGACATTTTAATTTAAATGTTCAGAGCAAATCTATTATTACAGCTATATACTCAAGTCCATTGTCACTTCATATAATCTAACTCCCCCTCCTACAGTTTGCAACAAGCGTTTTAGGAATCAGCAGTGCTGTTATGGACAATGTTTCAGTAGACACACAAACTGTGTACTGTAATAAGCTGAAGATAAACTACGAAGACTATTCGAAAAGGAAGGTCCTCTTGTTTGCTTAGTGGAAACCATAGCGAAAATCGATTAAAGCTTCCCGCAGATGTGTTGAGCAGTGTCTTGTTGTATGACCGATCATCTGCCGGCCGGAGTGGCCGTGCGGTTCTAGGCGCTACAGTCTGGAACCGAGCGACCGCTACGGTCGCAGGTTCGAATCCTGCCTCGGGCATGGATGTGTGTGATGTCCTTAGGATAGTTAGGTATAAGTAGTTCTAAGTTCTAGGCGACTGATGACCTAAGAAGTTAAGTCGCATATTGCTCAGAGCCATTTGAACCATTTTTGAACCGATCATCACGTCATGTCGCTCTTTTCCGATGTGATCGCACTGCGAGCACGTAAAGACGCACAGAAAATAATGTTTCCACAAAGAATGAGGGCTTGATGAAAGATTTCGCCTGATGTCATACTGTCCACATAATGTAACTTTTGGCAATGTGCACATTGCAATGTATACATTTGCAATGTATACATTTCATAACAATTCTCAGTCGCACTCTGTAGGAGCAACGAAAATGTGCATGCAGCGTTTTAGATGGGAAGTACAGTACTGGCCATTAAAACTGCTGCACCACGAAGATGACGTGCTACAGACGCGAAAGTTGACCTACAGGGAGAAGATGCTCTGATATGCAAATGATGAGCTTTTCAGAGCATTCACACCAGGCTAGCGCCGGTGGCGACACCTACAACGTGCTGACATGAGGAAAGTTTCCAATCGATTTCTCATACACAAACAGCAGTTGACCGGCGTGGCCTGGTAAAACGTTGTTGTGATGCGTCGTGTAAGGAGGAGAAATGCGTACCATCACCTTCCCGACTTTGATAATGGTCGGATTGTAGTCTATCGCGTTTGCGGTTTATCGTATCACGACATTGCTGCTTGCGTTGGTCGAGATCCAATGACTGTTAGCAGAATATGGAGGGTAATACGGAACGCCGTGCTGAATCCCAACGGCCTCGTATCACTAGCAGTCGACATGACAGGCATCTTATCCGCATGGCACTAACGGATCGTGCAGCCACGTCTCGATCCCTGAGTCAATAGATGGGGACTTTTGTAAAACAACAACCTCCTGCACGAACGGTTCGACGACGTTAGCAGCAGCATGGACTATCATCTCGGAGACCATGGCTGCGGTTACCCTTGACGCTGCATCACAGACAGGAGCGCCCTCGATGGTGTACTGAACGACGAACCTCGATGCGCGAATGGCAAGACGTCATTTTTTCGGATGAATCCATGTTCTGTTTACAGCATCACGATGGTCGCAACCGTGTTTCATGACATCGCAGTGAACGCACATTGGAAGCGTGTATTCGTCATCAGCATACTGGCATATCACTCAGCGTAATGGTATGGGGTGCCATTGGTTACCCGTCTCGGTCATTTCTTGTTCGCATTGACGGCACTTTGAATAGTCGACGTTACATTTCAGATGTGTTACGACCCGTGGCTCTACCCTTCGTTTGATCCCTGCGAAACCCTACATTTCAGCCAGATAATGCACGACGGCATGTTGCAGGTCCTGTACGGGCCTTTCTGGATACAGTAAATGTTCGACTGCTGCCCTGGCCAGCACATTCTCCAGATCTCTCACCAACTGAAAACGTCTGGTCGATGGTAGCCGAGCAACTGGCTCGTCACAATACTCCAGTCACTACTCTTGATGAACTGTGGTATCGTGTTGAAGCTGCATGGGCAGCTGTACCTGCACACACCATCCAAGCTCTGTTTGACTCAATGCCCTGGCGTATCAAGGCCGTTATTACGGCCAGAGGTGGTTGATCTGGGTACTGATTTCTCAGGATCTCTGCACCCAAATTGCGTGAAAATTTAATCACATGTCAGTCCTAGTATAATATATTTGTTCACTGAATACCCGTTTATCATCTTGGTGTAGCATTTTTAATGGACATTAGTGTATTTGATGGCCGACAGTGCAGCTTAGTCTGAGTTCCATCTGCGGTCACGTGAACTGCTGGCTATGAAGAAAACGTTTTTCACTGACTACTGTAGACCAGCGTAGGCAATTGGCGGTGAGTACAGCTGGTTGCCGTCCGTGAGGAGGGTGTTGGAAAGTCGATACAACTTAAGTACAAATGTCGAAGTCGGAACGGCGACTCTGTAGGAAAGCAACTGGAAGGCGCAGCTAACTGTTGCAAATAATAGATTTCTGATTTTTCACAGTGGTTTCCATTTCGCGACCGATTGGACCTTACTTTCCGAATAATCCTCATATAAAACCAATGAATGAAAAAGTAAGTGAATCTATTAGAATATTGGAATGATGCATACAATGAACTTGGCTTCAGTGAGAAATGTAATATATTTTGTTAAGTAATCAGAATCTCTCAAAAAAAGCTTTCCAAAACAAATTTAATCAATTATCATTTCCTTTCTTTTATTTAGTATTTACAAGTATTCGTCCAGATATGGAGATCAACTGCGACTGCAGCTAAATACAGGAGTTCATTTTCCAAAGCAGATCTTCTCGAAACACTGGCGTTCGTAATGCTGGTTGAAACTGCTTGGCAAACCACTCGTTTGCGACGGGGTCGAGGCCAGCGACAATTTAAGTGACATCGATTGCGACCGATCTCTGTGATTCGTCGCTCGTGTGTGGGATCCCTGCCTCCACGGTGACTCTACTTATGTACTCGCAAGAGCGGTCATAAATGTATTTCGCCTTCGGTGCTGTTTTTCAAAGCTGCAGACAGCCTGCTCCCTAGCAACAACCCACCGTCACAACAAAACCCCGCACGGGAGTGGCCCTACACGCTGCATCTTCTTCACAGTGTATATCACAACTCGTAATGAAACTTGGATATACTCGCATGAGCCGAAAACGATACAAGAATCGACGGTTTGCCTCTTCCGCGATTAACAGAAACAAACAAAAGTAGGTCGCTTGCGAAGCGCTTGTAAGAAAATGACCGCTTATTTCTTTGGATTCGACAGACACATTACGACCATTGCATTAGAAAACCTTAGGACAGCTAATGCAGAACAGTATAGATATAAAACCTGAAGATGTGCAAATTATTTTTCGAGAAAAAGTTGTAGATCTTCAAGTAGAGAGAAGATCTTGAAGTCAAGAACAGGATGAAAATTTGACGTACATCACATGAAATGAGGGAAAACCGGATCGAATCCGCTAGGCGTATTAACGACGAGAGCTGGTGTGCTGTCCAGCCTGGATGTGGTTTTTAGGTGGTTTTCCACATCCCGTTAGGTGAATACCGGGCTGGTATCCACGTTCCACCTCAGTTACACAGCTCGCAGACATCTGAACACATTCACACTATTTCATATTTCATGGATTCCACTAGATGCAGACAGTTGGGGTACACTAATCCCGTCCTGGGGGTTTGGGGTGGTGGTAGGAAGAGCATCCGGCCATCTTAACATGTCAAATCCGATTTACCATGGCAGACCCTGCGCAGCCGCGGGACAAGGCGCAAGCGATAGATAGATAGGTAGATAGACATGAAAAGACGGAAAACCGACGTTTAAATTGTTATGGGTACGTGATGAGTTTAGTTGTTGAACAGTGACCGAAAAAATAGCTATGTTGGCTACGTCTACACAAGAGAAAAAGAGGAAGGCTCTGTATTTAAGAGTAGATCTATAGACGTATCGTGTGACTCGGGTAATCAGTAGAAACAACCGAAACGTAACACCGTACTTCATCATCACAATGCCAGTAACCCCAAAGCATTTCAAACGATCGATTACCTGACGGATGGAAACCACGAATTAATGTCTTTCGACCGCTTTCATTCGAGTTATCTTCTGACTAGTTCTTTCTGTTCCATTAAGCTAAACAAAAATTCATGGACATGGATTTTCATCACCTCAAGAAGCTGTTGATTACCGCAGAAACCACGTTTTTCAGGCACGAGCATCAGGCTCGAAAGTGGCACTGCCTGACATAGAAAATGAACTGTCCGATGTGTAAAGGATTGTAGCAGCAATTCTCTGTGATAAGTACAACGATCGCAAGAGTGCCCTAGTTCGTTTTTAATATCGTTACTAGGCCTGCTAGGGTGTATAAATGACGTGAGGGCGTGAACAGCTTCAGATCTTGAGGGTTAACTCTGAAGTAGGTACAACTACCACAAGGAGTTCGTGGTTAGAGCTATTATCAACTTAAGAGGTATAAGGAGTGTAAAGAGCTTCACATCTTGAGAGATCACTGTAAAGGGCGCGGTGATGCTACTGCACACTCATATGAGATAGCGTTACCGACACCTGACAGAGTTCAAGTCTCCATTTGGTACCATACATGGCTACACTCTATACAAATACTTTCAGAAACGACTTCCTGACACTTAAATCTATACTCGATGCTAACAAATTTTTCTTCTTCAGAAACGCCTTCCTTTCCATAGCCAGCCTACATTTTATATCCTCTCTACTTCGACCATCATCAGTTATTTTGCTCCCCAAATAGCAAAACTCCTTTACTACTTTAAGTGTCTCATTTCCTAATATAATTCCCTCAGCATCACCCGACTTAATTCGAGTACATTCCATTATCCTCGTTTTGTTTTTCTTGATGTTCATCTTATATCCTCCTTTCAAGACACTGTCCATTCCGTTCAACTTCTATTCCAAGTCCTTTGCTGTCTCTGACAGAACTACAATTTCATCAACGAACCTCAAAGTTTTTATTTCTTCTCCATGGATTTTAATACCTACTCCGAATTTTTCTTTTGTTTCCTTTACTGCTTGCTCAATATACAGATTGAATATCTGGGAGAGGCTACAACCCTGTCTCACTCCTTTCCCAACCACTGCTTCCCTTTCATACCCCTCGACTCTTATAACTACTATCTGGTTTCTGTGCAAATTGTAAATAGGCTTTCGCTGCCTTTCGTAGGGTCAGCATTGACTCACGTGTTCCATTATTTCTACGGAATCCAAACTCATCTTCCCCGAGGTCGGCTTCTACCAGTTTTTCCATTCGTCTGTAAAGAATTCGCGTTAGTATTTTGCAGCTGTGACTTAGTAAACTAATAGTTCGGTAATTTTCACATCTGTCAACACCTGCTTTCTTTGGGATTGGAATTATTAAATTCTTCTTAACGTCTGAGGGTATTTCATCTGTCTCATAAATCTTGCTCACCAGATGGTAGAGTTTTGTCAGGACTGGCTATCAGTAGTTCTAATGGAATGTTGTCTACTCCCAGGGCCTTGTTTCGACTCAGATCTTTCAGGCTCTGTCAAACTCTTCACGCAGTATCATACCTCCCATATCATCTACACCCTCTTCGACTTCCATATTACTGTCCTCATGTACATCGCCCTTGTATAGACTCTCCATATACTCCTTTCACCTTTCTGCTTTCCCTTCTTTGCTTAGAACTGGGTTTCCATCTGAGTTCTTGATATTCATACAAGTGGTTCTCTTTTCTCCAAAGTTCTCTTTAATTTTCCTATAGGCAGTATCTATCTTACCACTAGTGAAATAAGCCTCTATATCCTTTCGACATACGGATATCGTAATGGCAACATCGAGTGCCGACATTTTTACTTTAGATCATATTTTTTCGCAAATTTCGGCAAATATTTGAAACCGATCTCTTGAAACTGTAGGAGAACATAACTTGACTGTGAAGGAGTTTTACTATTTTGCAGTTTTTGTCACCCCAAGTATAGGTGTCACAAACGAGAAATTTGATAGCACTGGGACTGCCGCTGTGAATGGTATAGCAAGATGTCCGATGTGAAGAAATAGTACACATGTTAAGAAAATTATCATTATCGCAACTAGTGTGCTATTTCTTCACATCGACGTTCTTGAAAAACAGTTGCTGAAAATGATGATGAAAAATCTAAACGAGAAGATTGGTCTTTGCTGTCTGCGGAGCATTGTGAGGCGAAATCCTGACGTAATCAGCGCCCGGCGCTACTTACAGAAACTCCAACGTTTAGTTTCACCACGCAGTTTTGACACTACAACTGCCACGTCGCTGACGTTTGTAGAAATGAAACAAAAAAGGGATTTCAACAAATCCGATAGGTGACGGAACCGAGTGACGGACCCATTGGACACCTTTTATTTTAGCACATCCGTGCAGTTATCATTGTTAGCAAAGTAGTTATCGCCAACAATGAATGCCCATCGCTCTCCTTTGAATTCCTGCTCTAAGGGCGATAAACAGGCTGCCTTCTGGATGATGTACAGAATATTTAATAATAAATCAATACAACTCCGCCAATGCCGGTCCCAAGTCCGGTTGAAAAAGGAGGAGGGGGAGGAGTAACGTCTCGTTAAAAATGCTTGGTTCACCTGGCCCGGGTGACAGTATCTCGTGAGAGTTCATTGCCAGGGAAACGGCGAAGACCTCAACGGCACTGAAAGCGGCGATGAAGATCATCAGAACAGCGGAAGACGCAGGCTTTTGCATAAAAGCACCAGACTGTAGCCTCTGTTCCCACTGTGGGTGGCGACAAATGGCGTCTGTCCCACATGTTAGTGGCGGCCTCACTTATAATTCTAAGCTAAATGCTCGAATTTTTATCATGGAAAAGGTCAACTACCTTTCTCCAAACTAAACTTTAACGTAAGACATGAAGGTTAATTTCAAAACGAAAACCACTCCAGGAGGTAACCAATCTTCCATCGCTATTTATGGCGGTGCAATTCGGCCTTCGGATTCTGGAGAGCCTAGAACATCATGTACGGTAGAATCGGAGCTTCCTAGAACTTCTTCAAATATAAGACCCAAGAAAAAACACCTACTGGAGACTCTGAATATCAACATACTTACGAAAGTTGGAAAACTGAAACAACTAACTGACACTCACAGTCAATGCAACATTCTTATATTAGCACTTCAATATACAAGGCATCTGAATGAAAATGTATTTGAGTCAGGTGGATACATGATCTACAAAGGAAAACCAGCCATAAAAATTCCCATAATACGAATATATTAGGGACAGCATTTCTGGTCAAACAGAAACTTACTGGAGCAGTAACTAATTTTAGCTCTCCATCAAAACGAATTTCATTTCTGACTTTCAAGTCAGACAGTAAAAGTTACACCATTACAAATACACATGCACCTACCAACCAACATAACAGATCAAATGTTGATAAAGTGGATTTGTGGGAAATGCTAGAACATTAAACATCCAAATTAGCAAAAGAGTATATCAAAATTTTAGTGGGGGACTTTAATGCACAAGTTGGCAAAGAAATAAAATTTGGATCAGTAATTGGAGATTATCCAGCACATGAAAGAACCAACAGAAATGGGGAAAGACTCACGCATTTTTGTAAACAATTTATCCTAAAACTGATGTCAACACTTTTCAGGAAACGTCTGTGATATATCAAACTCAAAGAAAATGGATAATTAGGAAGAAATTAAAGAAACAATGCAAGAGTAAGTTAAAGAAATGGGACAACCACGCAGAATAGCAATACACAGATGGTGGAACGACCTGTGAGATGAAGAAATTAACAATCGACTAAAGGCATGGAAGAAATGGAAACAGTAATAAGAAACATGAATACTGGGAAAAGTTTCAAGATGAAAGGAAAAAGACAGCAAAAATCATCAGAATAGCGAAAATAAAATGTAACAAAAAAAGATTAGAAGAAAAGGATTCAGACTTTAAAAGGAACAACACTAGAGGCTTCTATAAGACTTTAAAAGAAGTTTTAACAGGATTCCAGTTACCAATTTTATATTTTAAAGATAAAAATTGTTTTAACCTATAGAGAAAACAGCCAAATTGTTACTGAATGCTTTGAAAATCTATTAAATTGTGAAGAACCTAATGACAGATTACAATTTCTAAAACCAAAACACGAAAACCCTAAATCGGAACCACCTTAAGTAGAAGAAATAGAAATGATTATCAAAGCATTTAAGAATAGCAAAGCACTATGAGAGAATAGGATAGTAGCAGAAATATGGAAACTAGGGGGCTTATCCGCATGACAGAAAATTCACAAAGCAATTAAAGACATTTGCACAAAGGGAACCATACCCAGTGACTGGAAACAAGCATTGATCAATCCATTTCATAAAAAAGGAAATAAAACAGGCACCAACAACAACTGGGGTATATCCTTGTTACCAGTAACGTACAAAGTACTGTCTAAAGCACTTTTAAATGTAATAGAGGAACAAGCAGGATCTACACTACTGGCCATTAAAATTGCTACACCACGAAGGTGACGTGCTACAGACGCGAAATTTAACCGACAGGAAGAAGATGCTGTGATATGCAAATGATTAGCTTTTCAGAGCATTCACGCAAGCTTGGCGCCGGTGGCGACACCTACAACGTGCTGACATGAAGAAAGTTCCCAACCGATTTCTCATACACAAACAGCAGTTGACCGGCGTTGCCTGGTGAAACGTTGTTGTGATACGTCGTGTAAGGAGGAGAAATGCGTACCACAACGTTTCCGACTTTGTTAAAGGTGGGATTGTTGCCTACCGCGATTGCGGTTTATCGTATCGCGACATTGCTGCTCGCTTTGGTCGAGATACAATGACTGTTAGCAGAATATGCTGGATCCCAACGGCCTCGTATCACTAGCAGTCGACATGACAGGCATCTTATTCGCATGGCTGTAACGGATCGTGTAGCCACGTCTCGATCCCTGAGGCAACAGATGGGGACGTTTGCAAGACAACAACCATCTGTGCGAACAGATCGATGTCGTTTGAAGCAGCATGGACTATCAGCTCGGAGACAATGGCAGCGGTTACCCTTGACGCTGCATCTCAGACTGGAGCGCCTGCTATGGTGCACTCAAAGACGAACCTGGGTGCACGGCCGGCCGATGTGGCCGTGCGGTTAAAGGCGCTGCAGTCTGGAACCGCAAGACCGCTACGGTCGCAGGTTCGAATCCTGCCTCGGGCATGGATGTTTGTGATGTCCTTAGGTTAGTTAGGTTTAACTAGTTCTAAGTTCTAGGGGACTAATGACCTCAGCAGTTGAGTCCCATAGTGCTCAGAGCCATTTTGAACCTGGGTGCACGAATGGAAAAACGTCATTTTTTCGGATGAATCCAGGTTCTGCTGACAGCATCATGAGTGTCGCATCCGTGTTTGGCGACATCGCGGTGAACGCACATTGGCAGCGTGTATTCGTCATCACTATACTGGCGTATCACCCTGTGTGATGGTGTGCGGAACCATTGGTTACATGTCTCGGTCACCTCGTGTTCGCGTTGACGGCACTTTCAACAGTGGAGGCTACATTTCAGATGTGTTACGACCCGTGGTTCAACCCTTCATTCGCCCCTGCGAAACCCTACATCTCAGCAGGATAATGCACGACCGCATGTTGCAGGGTCCTGTACGGGTCTTTCTGGATACAGAAAATGTTCGACTGCTGCCCTGACCAGCACTTTCTCCAGGTCTCTCACCAGCTGAAAACGTCTGGTAAATGGTGGCCGTGCAACTGGCTTGTCACAATACGCCAGTAACTACTCGTGATGAACTGTGGTATCGTGTTGAAGCTGGATGGGCAACTGTACCTGTACACGTCATCCACGCTCTGTTTGACTCAATGCCCAGGCGTATCAAGGCCATTATTACGGCCAGAGGTGGTTGTTCTGAGTACTGATTTCTCCGGTTCTATGCACCCAAATTGCGTGAAAATGTAATCACATGTCAGTTCTCGTATAATATAGTTGTGCAATGAATGCCCGTTTTTCATCTGCATTTCTTCTTGGTGTAGTAATTTTAATGGCCAGCAGTGTAATATAGGAGATTATCAAGCGCGGTTTAGAAAAGGTAGATCATGTGCAGAACAGATTCTTAATTTAAAAAGAATTCTGAGAGTGAGAGTTATTCAGAATAAAAATACAGTAGTTATTTTCGCAGACTTCAAGAAGGCCTACGACTCAGCTGTTAGACAAACACTATTCCAGGTACTTTATGAAACACGGATGTTCGAAAACATCAGTAGACTTGTTGAACAAACGCTCACAGACACAAGGCACAGATACAAGGCGAAATTTCTCAGCCATTTAAAGCCAAAATAGGAGTTCTACAAGGAGATGGACTGCCCCCAATTCTCTTTAACTTGGTTTTAGATAAAATAGTGAAAAAGCAGAGGCACAAAGGGTGCAAGCATGGGCCAAGGAAAGAACAAATTTGAAGTGAAGTTTTTGGCCTTTGCGGATGATATGGCTTTGATAACTCAAAACCGAACATATGCAACAGTTATTCTTGATCTGTTACACGATGTTGCTGAAAAGACTAGACTAAAAATATTCTATCAAAGAAACGAGTGTATAGAACACAAACTTAACACAGAAAAGTTAATGAAAACAAACTATGGAAAAATTAGAAGAGTTGATAATTTCAAATACCTTGGGGAGTGGATTCAAGTCAATGGACTGGATAACACAACAAACAGAGACAGAATAAACAAAAATAGAATTTGCATATAAATTAGCACAAAACCACTAGAATAGGAAATCAATAGCCATTCAATCGAAGATTAGACATTATAATTCAGTTATTGGGACACAAGCAACCTATGGATCAGAGTGACTAACACTGAATAAGAAAGGCGAATAAAGAGAATTAGAAAAAAGAGAGTGAAAAATACTAAGAAAAATTGTAGGTCCTGAGAAAAACAATGAAAACAGGTGAATTAAAAGGAAGAATGAAGATTTATACAAGAATAATGAAAATATCACAGATACAATGAGGAAGAGAGGGCCAAAATTTTATGGACATTGAAAAAGAATGGAAGAAACAGGGATTACAAAGAAAATATTAAATCACGTTCGTAAGCTGAAAAAGCTGTAGGATGGATAGAAGCAGTATAGAAAGATGCCAACAATATAGATGTTACAGAAGAAATAGTAAGTGACAGGAATCACTTCAGGCTACTGATTGAAAAAGTAAGCTATGAAGAAAATGAGCCAAAACCTCGACCCAAGAGAGTGTGTACAGATGAGCAGTTGGAGAGAAAATGAAGAAGTACTGGGAAGAAAGTAATAAAAAGAAACGCCATTAGTCTTAAGTTTTATGCAGTCCATAACTGTCCAAATTCATAAATTAAAATAATAAATCAATACTAAAATATAGTGCTCTAAAACTTGCAGTATATTTACAACGTTCGGCCGATATTTTATTGGCCTGTATGTCGATATTTTTTCTCTGGTGATATAGTGATATATCAATACTTCTTCCGATATATCGCTGCCGTGTCCCGAAATGGTGGACTGCCGATGAATGGCGTGGCATTCCAGCAATTAATCGCCGTTCCGCACTATCCCAGGTGACCATCGTTCGCAAGAATGGCGGCGTAGAGGTCAAATTTTTCCAATATCTGGAGTGGCGTCCTCATGTCCTCTCATGCGATAGTAAGGCGATGGCTTTTTCAACAGGTCTTTCTCCATCTACACATGGCACGTCTGTCTACGAACTGTCTGGGTGACTTAGAGCTACTGTTGTGGCCAGCAGCATCACTAGATCTGTTCCCTGAGATAACCTAAATGGAATCACCTCAAGCGTCAAATCCGCCCCAGTGTCAAAAGTCAGGATGTCAAGGACCAGTGGCATCATCTGTGGCTCAGCTTGCCCCATTAGAATGTTTCTATGACTCTTTCCAACCGAATCAGTGCATGCTTCCAGGACACAGGAGCTACATCACGATATTGATAAGAGGGCTCATACAGCCTAGTTGTTTGTAAGTTTCACACCAATTTTCAATAACTGTAGTAACATCACATAACCTCTCCACCAGTGAAGTGCCTTTCGCTTTTACCGGATCTTTTGGGTGTATCACTGGCTTTTCTCATGCAGCGTAAGCTTCCCGAATTGTTTCGGGTGCATGCGAAAGTATGCATTTTAAGGGCGAATATTCTGAGAAATACTAATAAGATTTTGATCAAAACATGATTTTTCCTTCAATGTTTTTGTACATATTTGAAATACGGTCCTCGAATTAGACAACATTGCCCAAACACATTGGGCAGTAACGTAAGGAAGAGATTAGCGTACAAATGATGCACCATTTGAGCAATGAGTCATTAAACAATTTTGTATCCTAAATTACATTTGAGACGCAACCTGATATCGCAGATGCGATAAAGATTACGTTAGGGTTTCGAGGCGCATGATTACAAGAGAATAGACAAATCAATATGAATTGCTTTGTCAGTAAGAGACGTGGCAGCGCGCACTTGAAGTACTGAGACAAATTATTATAGCAAATAATATTTTAAACCTATTCAGACACGTATGCAATGGTAAATTCCCGAGTAAATCCAACATTACAACTGACTTTGTCAATGTTGGTTCAATAAACCATCTGCTAATGTACTGTAGATGAGGTGATGCTCACACTGGCATGATCCGTCTTGATGTTAGCATCTGTGAGATTACACTCTGTTTTTTATAAGGTGCTTACATATATTGGAGCTGCTGAGAAATTTTAAAAGCATCATAAAAAAAGATGATTTTTTTACCCTGAAACTAGAAACAGCGTGCACAAAATGAAAATCGGATGAGTGGAGGGGTCCAAATCTTGCCGGATATTAATTTTTTGTCGTTTCGGTTAAAGATTAAAGCAAATTCTGGGGATGGATTCTTCGGAAAAGTTTGGTCTGATTCCGTTCTAACGTGTCCTGTCCGAGCTGATTCTCCTAGTGTAATAACTACATTCCTGAAACCATCGTTAAATAACATTGTACACGATTATGAAACACACATAAATGGGTTCTGTGTGTACCCAAGGAAACAGAAACTGTAGGGAATCTGACAGGTAGAGAGGCCCAATATCCTTGTAGCAGACACCCACAGTGTTGCCAAATAGTTCCAGAGCAAACCACAATAGAAATGTATGGAAAAAACAGTGCTTGCTCGTATAGATGAGGAACCTCCATTAAAACTCAACAATTGTCGCGTTAAGTAGGTCATCGCGCGCAGCACCGTGTGAGAGATAACAGGGGAAATTGCTGTAACACCAGTATCATTTGCACCTGTCACCATTGACCTTAATACTGCAACATTTATCTTCTACGATCTTGGCCTTCCCTTTGTGTTAAGCCAAAACGTGACACAGCGCTGTTTGGTCGATGCTCATTTTGTCACGTATATACTTTTCTCTTATGAATTCTTAATGCTGAATATTCGTATTACAAAGGCGACATTATGTCTCCAGAATAATACAGTGATTTTTTAAATATTTTCATGAATAAAGCACAGTTTAGAGAAAGTATTTTTTTATTGTAATGATAGTTTCAGGTGAATTAGGTAATCTTCAGACCTAAAATATGCCGGTGTGTGTGTGGGGGGGGGGGGGGGGGGGCAAGTAGTTACCTCAAGCTTCAGCTGGTGTACCTTTTAATAATTAATACGACAGAACTATGCAACTGAACAAAGTTCACTACTGGGGGACCATCAGCAGAGCAGCATGTAAAGACCAACATATTACCCGCAGAGCTTTTACATATTGGAGCTGCTGAGAAATTTTAGTAGCATCATAAAAAGGATGATTTTTTACCCTGAAACTAGAAACAGCGTACACAAAATGAAAATTGGATGAGTGGAGGGGATCAAATCTTCCCGGATATTAATTTTTTATCGTTGCGGTTAAAGATTAAAGCCAAGTTTTGTCTGGTTCTGTCCTAATGTTTCTTGTCCGAGCTGATTTTCCTAGTGTAATAATTACAATCCTGAAACTTAATATTGATTTCCTTTAAAATATTACAAGAATATACCTATTAACAGCCGACTATTAAACATCAATTCTCTGATCAAGAAATGTCAACCGTAGGGTTCATGGTGCACATGCAGGGATGTATGTCTGAAATTAAATTCTATGGCTAAGACCCTCTTCTGCATCCGAGACAGCATGTCATCTGAGTGGGGAGTGTTTATTTACCTGGCTACCAGCGAAACAGCTACGGGAAAAATTGCCATGCGGCGTCCGCCTAGCAGGTACTGCTCGGCGTTGACGGCGACCTTGAAGAATCCAAAGTAGACGCCGATGGCCACGCAGCCGAGCAGCATGGCGCTGAAGATGACGTAGTCGGTGATACCGAAGAAGAGGCGGCTGGCCGCCGCTATGGGTTCCGAAGTCACTTCCATAGTTTCCGGCTCGCTAGCTCAGCTACACCTGTTGGAGAGCATTCACATGTTACCACTAAGAGTACCTATTACGTTGTGCTTAAAGCAAAGTTGGAGTCAATATCATAGAACACAGACAACAGTTCATACGGAAGAGTATATGGTGCAAAAATAACGAGCAGGAGCTTATGATTCTCGTCAAAGGTAACCACGAAACACCGATATAGTGTGAGCTAGTGGTACAGCTTAGATACAAACCCAAAGGTCCCAAGTGACAAATCATTTGTTGTTACATGAATCCCCTCAAGCAGTAACGCTGTCAGAGATCTGTGGAGAGTGGATATACGTTAACAGACACAAGCAGTCACTACAAGCTGCTTCTCTGAAGTGTACTAACAAGACGCTAGGACTAGTGCTAATG
The DNA here is from genome assembly GCF_021461395.2 of Schistocerca americana. Lineage (NCBI taxonomy): Eukaryota > Metazoa > Arthropoda > Insecta > Orthoptera > Acrididae > Schistocerca > Schistocerca americana. The sequence goes on from NC_060126.1 coordinate 332,754,237, forward strand.
TATTCACGCTGATTATTTTTGCTATTGGAATTAGTTCCATATTTTTATGTATAATATGATCATCAGTGTTAAATGATTTTTGTACTCTAGGGTCCAGATGTTGTGACAAATTATTTAAGGAGTGGCTGATAACAAAGCTTCGGATAAATATGTATTAAAACGACAAAATATGTATGTATAATACTGATTTAAAAATATAAAATATGGAGACAAAAATTTACGGTTTTCAAATAAACCACATTTTATTATCCAAAAAACAAACAATTTTATGCCTCTTCACTCTCATTGGCATTATTTGTATTGTTGCAATACACAATCACATGTTTTTTTAAATTTTCAAAATTAGAACTATTTGTGTTTCAATGGAACAATACTTTATATTGACTGAAAGATATTTCACAAGATGTCACCTGATTAAATTTGCGCAGTTCTGGACGTGAGTATGGAACGTCAAATTTGTCATCCATTCTTCCGCACAGAATACGGTTAATTATTGTTAGCAGATTATGACCTTTATTTTTCACAAGTACATAGCCTAATTTTTGCTTCGACATCTCACCAACGGGTCCTTCTGCTTCGTTAATTTTCATTTTTCTGCCTTCAATAATCTTTACTTTTCTTTCAATGATGTTGAAAGATTTACCAGTGACTTAATCTGAAGAGGTAAAAAAAAAAAAACAGTAATTGCTTTTGATGTATACTAAATGACTTTTTCAAAAATTTCTTTTACACTCGAAATAGAAGCAGGCCCGTTTTCAAATTGAAAACTAATTCCTGTAATGTCACTGGAATGCTTAGCGTAGTATTCAGCTGCTTATAGCCATCATGTACTCCACCATATCAGTTCTGGTTCTGGTGGCAAAATAATATCGGGATACATCTCTCTAAATTATGAGATCCTACTGGGAACTTCCAAAAATATTTTTCTTTCAGGTTTGATATTAAACTATTAACATATTTTGTAATTTACCCAGCTAATGTATTTATTCCGTGTGCCAAGCACGTTGCGTGGATCATTTCAGGATATAAAACATTTAGAAAATCTGCAGCTTTAACCATGTGAGGCGCACCATCGATAACTATCAAGGAAAGATTTTCGTGTTTTACGACATTCGGCCATAAAACACTCCTAGCTTTTCTGATGTTTGGTGGTTACATTTAGGGCGTTCTTCAACAGAAAAGATTTTCTCGATTTATCCTCAAATAGACATCCAGTAACGTTACTATCTGTACTGGAAAACTGGTTTGCGAAATACTTAATATATGTTTGTAATTTGAAACATAACGGTTGCTTGTCCTTTCAATTTTTACGTATATTTACTACGTGATCAAAAGTATCAGGACACCAGTATCCGGACACCACCTAAAACATACGTTTTTCGTATTAGGTGCATTGTGCTGCCACATACTGCCAGGTACTCCGTATCAGCTACCTCAGCAGTCACTTGACTTAGTGAGAGAGCAGAGTGGGACGCTCCGCCGAACTACGGACTTCGGACGTGGTCAGGTGATTGGCTGTCACTTGTGTCATACGTCTGTACGCGAAATTCCCACAACCCTAAACATCCCTAGCATCACTGTTTCCGATGTGATAGTGAAGTGGAAACGTGAAGGGACACGTACAGCGCAAAAGCGTACAGACCGACCTCGTATGCGGGCTGACAGAGACCGCCGACAGTTGAAGAGGTTCGTAATGTGTAATAGGCAAAAATCTATCCAGAACATCACACAGGAATTCCAAACTGCATCAGGATCCCCTGCAAGTACGATGACAGTTAGGCGGGATGGAGAAAACTTGGATTTCGTGGTCGAGTGTCTGCTCATAAGCTTCACATCGTGACGGTAAATGACAAACGACGCCTCGCTTGATCTAAGGAGCGTAAACATTGGACGATTGAAAGTAGAAAAACGTTATGTGGAGTGACCAACCACGCTACACAATGCGGCTATCCGATGGCAGGGTGTGGGTATGGCGAATGCCCAGTGAACGTCATCTGCCAGAGTGTGTAGTGCCAACAGTAAAATTGGGAGGCGGTGGTGTTACGGTGTCGTCATCTACATGTACATCTACATGGATACTCTGCAAATCACATTTAAGTGCCTAGCAGAGGGTTCATCGAACTACTTTCACGTTTCTCTATTATTCCAATCTCGTATAGCGCGTGGAAGGAATGAACACCTATATCTTTCTGTACGAGCTCTGATTTCCGTTATTTTATCATGGTGATCGCTCCTCCCTATGTAGGTCGGTGTCAACAAAATATTTTCACACTCGAAGGAGAAGGTTAGTGATCGTAATTTCGTGAGAAGATTCCGTCGCAACGAAAAACGCCTTTCTTTTAATGATGTCCAGCCCAAATCCTGTAATCATTTGTGTGACAATCTCTCCCATATTTCACGATAATACGAAACGTGCTGCCTTTCTTTGAACTTTTTCGGTGTACTCCGTCAGTCCTACCTGGTAAGGATCCCATATCGCGCAGCAGTATTCTAAAAGAGGACGGACAAACGTAGTGTAAGCAGTCTCCTTAGTAGGTCTGTTACATTTTCTAAGTGTCCTGCCAATAAAACGCAGTCTTTGGTTAGCCCTCGCCACAACATTTTCTATGCGTTCCTTCGAATTTAAGTTGTTCCTAATTGTAATACCTAGGTATTTAGTTGAATTTACGGCTTTTAGGTTAGACTGATTTATCGTGTAACCGAAGTTTAACGAATTTCTTTTAACAGCCATGTGGATGACCTCACACTTTTCGTTATTTTGGGTCAACAGCCACTCTTCGCACCACTCAGATATATTTTCAAAATCGTTTTGCAGTTTGTTTTGATCTTCCGATGACTTTATTAGTCGATAAACGACAGCGTCATCTGCAAACAACCGAAGACGTCTACTCAGATTGTCTCCAAAATCATTTATATAGATAAGGAACAGCAAAGGGCCTATAACACTACCTTGGGGAACGCCAGATCTCACTTCTGTTTTACTCGATGACTTTCCGTCAATTACTACGAGCTGTGACCACTCTAAAAGGAAATTACAAATCCAGTCACATAACTGAGACGATATTCCATAAGCACGCAATTTCACTACGAGCCGGTTGTGTGGTACAGTGTCAAAAGCCTTCCGGAAATCCAGAAAAACGAAGTCGATCTGAAATCTCTTGTCAATTGAGCTCAACACTTCATAGTGAATAAAACACCACACGCACAAAGACTGAGATACTCAACGTTTATAGTTTAAAGAACGTAGACCTGTAAACAACGCCATGAGGCGTAGCGGCAACCTCGTCCTTATCAACAGTGAATGACATGGACGTGAAGTTATACATACGACTAACGTACTTCTTATGGAGGTGTGCGTCAGACGTCGCGCGTTGAGTGAGACTCTCGAGTAGAACAATGAGCAAACGTTTAACGCTGCAGGCTTACTATTCACATCTCTGGCATTAACTAGCTTGCTTGACTGTAAGGCCCATTATTTAGCGTTCCACGCGAAAGACAATCGAATGACGAAACAGAAATCGTATAGGAACAGAAATCATGCAACGCACCGACGACGAAGGCGGCATGTAAGGTACCGTCTGTAAACTTATTAGTGAGCTATTGCACCCTAGCTTCGGCTGATAGATTTCACGTACGGTGAGGGTACCGACTAGCTTAGCCATCGAACGAAATTGCGTTTTAGCTGCCTTAATATAATATCATGTTCATTGCTACAAACAAGTACCACATTTGATAAAAGCGTGTTTATAAATTCGCTTCACGAGAGCTTGTAACTTTGGTGAGACATTTTCACTACAAGAGATGCCTGGTAGGGAAGGGTACGTTGACAGCATAAAAACTGTCGCCGCTCCCCTCCCCGTCACTCCCAAAACAGTATTTTAATGCTTCACTCCCAGGAAGTGACTTTACCTCTTTCCCTCTTCCCAGAATACCTGGGAAGCAACACTCAAAGTCTTGCAGACTATCTGAAAGTCTAGTCTGCTTCAGATGGTGCGATTTGTGTTTCCGGCTCGTCCATTCTGAGGCCAGAAATGGCGCTTTGAAGTGTCATTTAATGCTACTTTTATGCTCTTACGCCTTATAAAGATCAGTTTTATACAACGTATCGTCAAAAATATAGATTTATGCATTTCTGATATAAAAATATGGAATAAACTTTGTCACAACCACAGGTGGAAGCACAAGCGGCCAAAGACACTGCTAGCTAGGGCATAGCCACCTATGGTAAACTAACACACGCTAACAGCGACGAACGTCGGTAAGCCCCTGCATATCAGCAACACTGACTGGCAACTACCAGCTGCTATTAGAGCCGACCAACAGGCCACAACAGGGACACCGACGAGGTCGCCCACAAACGCACAAACAATCTGCCAACATTCCCTCACACTGTGCTTCCGGTATACGACCTATCGGACACAAGATCAATAACAAACTGTTGCAGGTTGCTGACGCTGAACGAGGACTCCGTACCAGCACCCAGAGCCAGCCGCCGAGCAGCACAAACGCACAACGTCCAGGTATCGACACGCATGATACCCACTACTAAAAAAGCCTATCCTTGCACGACCTATCGCAGGCAGCAAGACATCCGCTACTGCCCTTACCACCCGACCTAACTATCGCAGAGGTTTTTTTCCCTTCGCTCTTGCCTTGGCACTTTTTTTCCTCTGCCCTTCAAACCGCTGCCCTTCGTCCGATTTCGACCAATCTATCTCCAGACGAGCGCGTATTAATGGTTAACCCTAACCAGACGTTCGCAAACATCGCAGTACCCACATCCTGCGACACCTCACTTTAGTGAATACTAACCCCTATGCAGAGATGGCAGTAGACCTTTTGTGTTGGCCATCATGCCGGTGTGGGCGTGGAGGGGCTCCACCTCATAAAAAAAATAAAAAAATAAAAATTTAAGTACGGAAAAATATGGTCCAAACATTGAAATATGGAAAAATATGGAAAATGAAAATTACATTTTCAGTCTCCAAATGAGATGCTTTATGTAGAAAGCTACAAAAAGAATGAAATGAACACGTATTTACATATTAATCCGGGCCCTACTGGTAACGTACTCTTGATTTTGGATATTTGCGAGTTTCGAATTTCCTACCTAATGAGTGTTACCAACCTGGAAGGTTGAGTCCCAGTTCTAGATCTGAATCGAGGAACGTAACTACAGATCTCGTTATAAGACAAATCTTTGATCATGCAAAACGAGCGAGTGCAATACTCTTTATTTTATCTGAAGTCTCAGTATAACTGGTGATTGAGTTTCGTCAGTGGGAACAACAATATTGCTGTCGCAAGTTTTTTGTGGCTGCACCTATTCTTATTCTTTTAAAGGAAATGGAGCATTGTACTTCACTGGTAACGCGCTTCGTGAAATACCTGCACACTAGGGATGGTGCCGTTCTGTAATACAACGAATTTGCTAAGGCATCACCACTACATGATGTATGTTCTATATTTGCGCTGCTCGATGTTTGATATGTTGATGTTCCTTGCTATCTTTTATTGTAAAAGGGAGCAACTTCTCTACGTCACTAGCAAATTTGTGAAGGTAATGAACTTCTGTTAATATGTTATAAGCCACGTTTTAATGCTTCAGTACAGTATACAGAGTTTCAGTGAGATCATACACGTATTAGTCACCTTGACTTGGAGTGTTTCTGAATATTAAACGATCAGATTCGATCATGAAAGCACAGATCTGTCGAAGCCGGTAATCAACAAAATTTATAGACGACCTTGTCCCACTTTATGTTTTAGAAAAATATTTTATCGCTGAAATTCTAATAGTCTAACTATTTTAATGTATTAACTAAACGACAAACACTTTTAGCATTGTTTTACAACCTTTATTATTGCTGTACGACCTAGATTTCGGGTTATAACCCGATTTTCCAGAACACAACTGATCCCAAAGGTAGAAATCATGCAAACGTAAACATATGAACTTCTAAGTTTTTCGATTCCAGGCTTAAACTATAAAAGTTATCCCTGTTGATAATTCTAATACACTTACACATGTATTTTGCAAAATTCCTTAATATAGCAATTACCGTAACGGAGAATAAAGATATATTGGAATGAAGCTATGTGCATAGGAATCGGAATTTGTATCATAATCTTTTTAAGAATGCACCAGGATTCTACTCGTATGTGCAAGTTGAAACTTTGTGTAAAGGGTGTATAACTAAACTGAGTTAGCTTATTCAGTAGTAAATGTGGAGATACGTACGTCTGTGTTTCAATTTCTGATATTTCTGAGTAAGATTTGCACTCTTTTCTTTTGTATGTAAGACTTCTACATCTATTAAATATTACATAGGAGAAGATCATTGTCGCCTTCATTCATAAATAAATAATGACACAACTTCCCACTCGTGTGCACATACCTCTATTTAAATGTATCTTTATTCATGGTTAATGTAAATACTGTCCTAATGAATTTTGTGAAAGTGATGTGCAGCTGTATCAAAATTATCATCAGAGACAACTACTATAGTTTAAGCTAAGAACTGACTGTCTAAGAAGTCGAAATGTTTATCTTTGACTGGTTCCCATGTTTGGGTTTAGTTGTGTGTTGCAGACCATGCCATATTTGCTCCAAAAGATCCTACCCTACCTTCAACATTAAAATGGGTGTTCTTACCGCCTCATCCATTCCCTAATTATCGTTAAGGAGCTTGTGACAATGAACATTTGCAACGCAAGATAGCCATTGATAGCGCAATACACACCGTATAGAAAGCGTTAACCTACTAGAATGTGGTGTTCAAACCGCGAAGGGCTCACGCTTAGATAACGTGGGATCATTAATTTGACGATTAGAAATGAAGGTGACCGATAGTAACAGCAAACAGCTTATATCACAATGCTACCCCTCCTAATGTGGCACTTTACACGACTCTGTCAAATACACGCCATCATGGGTGCCTCTGTACATACAGTCGGCAATATTTTACTTCAGCACAAAACTGGAAACTCTGGCCAACTATGACTGAAGTAGTTTCGTATTTGTTCATGATTTGACACTTTTGTGAAAAGTTCAAAATACTACTCCCTTTTGACCTACCGTCTGAAGCATAATGAACAGCATTAAGATGGAAGATTCTCTTTTGAAAGACAGTGATGTTACCTTCGACGAAGTTTTGGCCTCCAGCGCAATGACATGTCTCTAGAAAGAGACTAGCGGTGTTCTGTGTACCAGACAAATCACCATTCATGTGATCCATAGGTGTGATGGCGGACTGAAATCTACCAGTTTCCTTCCAACACCCATTGTTCCACCACTAACCCGAAAATAAATCATTTAGATATCCGAACAAGCCAAATGACACCTAATATTGGAACGTACTAGTAGTCTCCAACAGTAGGTAGACATGACCATTTCTTTAGTACTTCACAAAACATTATCGGTTGTTCTATCGCGGAATATAGTCGACGATCACGCTAATACATGTGTCTACCGTTCTTCATTGGTCCGCATCACTCGGAAGGAACTCAGGAGATGGGCGCTTATCACTTATCTCTAAAAGAAAGTGTCAGCTAGTGTCGCAGATGGCCGTGAAATATGGCTGGAACAATGACTCGTTGCTTCATTGTGTTTGCTGACAACTTACAGGCGTCTTAATTTACAAGTACTCAGGTGAGAAATGCTGTTTTATATTTGCTTTACTAGGTAGATAATAGCAACACAAGGCTACTTCACTTTGTACGCTTTCATATCGTAGATGCACGAACAATGAAACACCTACAAGTACAAAGAATTATGAAAAAGAGGAATACTGGTAGCATATATTATCTAGTGTCAACTACGTCACTAGAGAATAATACATATTTTTGCTTCTCTTTGTTGACAAGTATTGTGTAATTGTTCTTTGCCACTTCAGATTTGTAATAAACTGAGTGACTGGATCAACGATAAACTTGAACGGATGTCACGGGACGTCCGCTCCGAACAAATGCAACGAAAGAAACGAACAAAACGATGGGGGGAGGGAAGGGGGGGCTTGTCAAAAACGGGCGGAGGAGCGGACAGAGGTTCAACGCACTGTCTTGTCCTTGGGGTGGGAAACTGCCCCTAAAGCCAGAAGAATCAGTAATGATTAAAGGCATGAGAATGCAGAAGGCAATGGAAACCACTGCATTAAAGAAACATAACGTGTATCCATAGGACATTTGGCTTGTAACTTAAGAAAGTGTCATGATGATCTCTCTATTGGATAATGATTTTGGAATAATTCCCTACTCGGATGTCCCGAAGGGGACTGCTAAAAGGGAGGTGATCGTAAGAAATGGATTGAATAATAAAAGAAAGGATGATATTCTACGTATCACGGCGTGGAATATCTTAAGTTTGAACATGCTAGAAAACCTGAAAAGGGAAATGTAAATTCTCAATCTAGATATAGTAGGGGTCAGAGAAGTGAAGTCGAAAGGAAACAAGGATTTCTGGTCAGCATCAGAAAATGGTATAAAGGGAGTAGGATTCGTTATGAATAGGAAGGTAGGACAGAGAGTGGATTACTGTGAACAGTTCCGTGATACGGTTCTTCTCATCAGAATCGACAGCAAACCGACAACGATAGTTCAGATACACATGCCAACGTCTCAAGCTGAAGATGAAGAAGTAGAGAAATTATATGAGGATATTGAAAGGGTAATATAATACGCGAAAAGAGATGAAAAACTAATATTGGGGGGGGGGGGGGGGGGGGAGACTGGAATGCAATTATAGAGCAAAGAGTAAAAGGAAAGGTTACAGGAGAATATGGACTTGGGAAAAGGAATGAGAGAGGAGAAAGACTAATTGAGTTCCCT